>NW_024426663.1:61828244-61843895 GCF_017311325.1 Ursus maritimus | reverse complement strand
TTCTTTTCTTTTCTTTTCTTTTCTTTTCTTTTCTTTTCTTTTCTTTTCTTTCTTTCTCTTTCTTTTCTGTAGGCTCCACACCTGGCTTGGAGCCCAATGCAGGACTTGAACTCATGATCCTGAGATCAAGACCTGAGTTGAGACCAAGAGTCAGATACTTAACCAACTGAGCCACTCAGTTGCACCAAAACTACAGATTTTCAAATCAGAATTTTCAGTTTAGAGAACTTGTAATGAATCATATCACATGCTTGTTAGGATCAGACAAGTTTTAAAAACATGCACTAGAGTAGTGATTTTCAAAATGTGGTCCCTGCATTAGCAATATTAGTTTCACTTAGAAACTGTTAGAAATGCAGATTCTTAGTCTCTGCTCACACACACTGGATGGAAAGCCAGCAGTCTATGGTCTGTAAGACTTAAAAGTGATTTTTATGTACATAAAATTTGAAAACCATTGTGCTCAATTACTCTCTCGCTCTAGAATTAATAAAGTTAGTTTTGATGGTCTGCACATGCCCAATAGAAGAAGTAAAATAAAGAAGAAATGGATATAATTTTCTTATCTCTGCAGTCAAAAGTAATCTCTTAATCCTCTGGTAGCCCATGGAATTTTTCATATTCCTTTATTTATTTATTTTTTTAAGATTTTATTTATTTATTTGACTGAGAGACAGCAAGCGAGAGAGGGAACACAGGCAGGGGGAGTGGTAGAGGAAGAAACAGGCTCCCAGCAGAGGATCCTGATGTGGGGCTCGATCCCAGGATCCTGGCATCAGGCCTGAGCCAAAGGCAGATGCTTAATGACTGAGCCACCCAAGGGCCCCTTTTCATATCCCTTTAATACTTCTTTCTCTGCTCTTCACCTCCTCTTTCCCTGTCAACTCTTGTATAACCCTCAAGTTTCAGTGTAAATAAATGGTTCTCACATTTTAACATAATTATCACACTTTGAGAACAACAGGTTAGATGCTATCTCCAAACCCACAGCCTAGGCCCCATGTTGCCTTCTTTTTTTTTTTTTTTTTTTTTGTTAATTTGAGTATAGTTGATACACAGTGTTACATTAGTTTCAGGTGTACTCCCGTAGTGACTCTTATGCCAGCATCTTGCTATTCTGTTTCTTAGAATTAAGACAAAGGTAAATAAAATAATTATTTATAAAGATTTATTCATGATCTTTCCTCTTTACTGAACTGTAAGGTCCATGAGGGCGAAGACCATGTCTATTTTGCTTACAGTAGTTGTTTCAAAGCTAAACACAGTGTCTGTCAAAAGAAGATTGTTGTTAAATAAATAATTGTTGAAGAAATGAATATATGACTTTATTTGCTTGCTGTTTGCTTCCTACCAGAAGTTCTGGGCTATCCTTGCTTACTGCCATATCTAGTTCCACTCAAAGTAACTGTCCAATCTGCTCAATGTTAAAGGAAGACAGGGTAGAGACATGTATTCCTTTTGTGGTCATGCCTATTTACTATTTATCAAAAAAATTTTTTTTTCCGTTTATCCTTTTGTGTGTATATTTAATTATTACCTCTGGATATTGTTTTTACTGTTTTATGTGTTTTCTTTTAGGAGCACTGTTTATCTCCATATTCCTTTATTATACTATTATTCAAATACTGTGAACCAGGGGGCAGTATGGTGGAATGTGTGTGTTCTAAGCAAGGGAGACTTCGGAAAGTTTCTTATTTTCCAAACATAAGCCTTCCAGGTGATTAGGGATAGGTAGAAACCAAGAAGCAGTTCCTGGAAAGACTTAGAAATTGAAACCTTTAAGAAATTCTGAAGATGGGAATGCAGATGAAGCTGAAAAGTTTTGGTTAAAAGGCATTAAAAGGAAAGCCTCCTGAAATTTTCCTCTCCCTATTGTAAGCCTTGCAGGGGATGTCTGGCCCAAATTATTTGAAGTTCTTTTTACACTGTGGTGAAGCTTGCAGTCTCTGTACCTTCAAGTTTGAGGCTAATTCCGCAAAATAGGAGTAACCAGGTTGCACTTAAGGTCCTGTAGACATGTATTCAAAGGGTTTGTACCAAAAAGTTTTTAATAACTATCTATAAAGAATTGGAAAATACAAATAATTTTAATATCCTATTTATATGTAGATAACCATTTTTTCAGCACCATTTATAGAAAAGACTGTTCTTTACTCATTGAATGGTTTTGGCAACTTTGTCAGAAATCATTTGACCACATATGCAAGGGTTTATTTCTGGGCTCTGTACTGTTCCTTTGGTCTATAAGTCTGTCTTTAAGCCAGCTCCACATTGTTTTGATTACTGTAGCTCTATAGTTCTGTAGCAAGTTTTGGAATCGGGAAGTGTGAGTCCCCCAGTTTTATTCTTTTTCAGTATTGTTTTAGTGATTTGGGAGCCCTTGAATTTTCTTATGAATTTTAGGATAGGGTTTTCTACTTCTGAAAAAAAAATCTTTGGGGTTTTGATAGGGATTGCATTGACTCTGTAAAGGATTTTTTGTAGTATTGACATCTTACCAATATTAAGTCTTCCAAGTATTTTATTCTTTTTGATGCTATTATAAATGTAATTGTTCTGATAATTTTATATTTTCAGGTTACTCATTGTTGGTGTATGGAAATGCAACTGATTTTTTGCTTGTTGACTTCATATCCGCTACTTTGCTGAATTCATTTATTCTAACAGCTTTTTTGTGGAGTCTAGAGTTTTCTGCATAAAGTTCTTACCATCTGCAAACAGAAATAATTGTATTTCTTCCTTTTTAAATTGGATACAATTTATTTGCTCGTTTGTTCATTCATCCTTTTTTTTAACTAGTTACTCTAAAACTTATATTAGTGTATTGACATGAACTAGTAAAAATGGGCATCCTTGCCTTGTTTATGATCTTAGAGGAAAATCCTTCATTCTTTTGTCATTAAGATATTATATTATATTATATTATAATTAATATTATATAGTATATATGATCTTTATTGAAGTAGTTGCCTTCCATTCCTAGTTTGTTGAGTGTCTTTATCATGAAAAGGTGTTGAATTTTGTCAAATGTTTTTTTGCGTCAACTGAAATGGTCGTGTGTGTATTTTTTCCCCATTCATCTTATTGAAATGGTGTACTACACTAACTTTCCTATGTTGAACTATTCTTGAATTCCAGGAATAAATCCCACTTAATTATAGTGAATAATCCTTTTAATATGCTGCTGTATTCTGTTTCCTAGTATTTGGTTAAGGGTTTTTGTATTAAGGTTCATTAAAGATATTAGTCTGTAGTATTCTTATAGTGTCTTTGGCTTTGGCATTAGGGTTATGCTAGCCTTATAAATGAGTTAGGAAGCGTTCCCTTTTCTTCAATATTTTGCAAAAGTTTGAGCAGAATTGGAATTAATTCTTTAAAAGTTTTGTAGAATTCACCAATAAAACCATCAAGTTCAGGGCTTTAGTTCTTGTCGTGAGATTTTTGAATACTGATTCAATCTCAGTACTACTTGTAGGTCCAATCAGATTTTACTTCTTCATAATTTAGTCTTGGTAGATTATGCATTTCTAAGAATCTGTCCATTTCATCTAGGTTATCCAATTTTTTGGCATACAGTTGTTTTTAGTACTCTCATATAATTCTTTTATTTCTGTAGAATTGGTAGGAGTGTCTCCATTTTGTTTCTGATTTTTTAATTTGGGTTCTTCTGTTTTTTTCTTAGTTCATTTAGCTCATAGTTTATCAATTTGTTGATCTTTTTAAAGAACTAAGTTTTGGTTTCCTTGTTTTTCTCCTGTTTTTCTGTTGTTTTATCACTGCTTTTATCTTTATTATATTTATTTATATATATAATTATATATAATATATATTATATCATTTCTTCTGCTAGCTTTGGGTTCAGTTTCTCTTCTAGTTCTAATTTGTAAAGCTGGGTTATTGATTTGACATCTTTTTGTTTTTTTTTTTTAATGTAAGCATTTATAGCTATAAATTTTTCTCTTAGCACCACTTTCACTGAGTCCCATAAATTTTGCTATATTTCATTTTCATCTATCCTAAATACTTTCTAACTTCTCTTGTGATTTTTCTTTCATCCGTTGGTCATTTAAAAGTGTGTTGTTTAATATTTACATATTTGTGGATTTTTCACTTTTACTTTTTTAATTGATTTTTTACTTCATCCCATTGTGGTTAGAGAAATACTTCATACAATATTTCTTTTTAAATCTGTTAAGACTTAATTTGTGACCTAATATACGGTCTATCCTGGGAAATGTTCCATATGCACTTGAGAGGAGTATGACTACTATTATGGTTGTTCTTTATCTACCTCTCAGATCTAGTTGGCTTATTGTGTTGTTTAAGTCCTCTACTTTCTTATTTTTCTTTTCTCTGGTGTTTCTGTCCATTATTAAGATTGGAGCATTGAAGTCTCCTACTATTGTTGTAGAATTATCTATTTTTCCCTTCAGTTATGTCAGTTTTGTTTCATATGTTTCTATTGTTTGTTATTAGACGCATGGATGTTTTGCATTGCTATATCTTCTTGCTGTATTTGAGACGGTATAGGAAAATCAAGAGGGTCTTAACTGCTGTAAAGCCACTGGTCTGGGGCAAGGGTTAAAAGTGTTCGTGCGCTTAGAGACAAATACCTCCTTCTGGGAAAGCAAACAAATGAGAGTAATGGTTACCTGGGCAAAATTAGAAGTAACTATTTAAAACCTGCTTGTACAAGTATTTCTATTTTCCAGGAGCCCTAAAAGAATGTCAACCATTGAAAAAGATATCGTGTGATTGTCTTGTGTCCACTGTAAAGTAACAACCATAAGATAATGACCATGGGACTGAGGAACACTTCTCCACTCCCAGCCCCTCACCCTTCAGAAAAGTGCCTTTATAAAGCCTTGCACTGTATACTTGTCAGCTCCCCTGTATACAGGCTATCTCTGATAAACTCCACCTGCTTTCTTTCTCTCAAGTTCAGTATTCATTTCTATGACATTGAGACACAAGAATCTGTTATTGGGTGTCTGGTAACATATTGAACCTTTTAGTAATATTTAATGTCCTTCTTTGTCTCTTGTAAAAATTTTTTATTTAGAGTTTTTTTTATTTGATATTACCCTAGACACCCCTGCTTGTGTTTTGTTACTCTTTCCGTGGGATATCTTTTTCCATCCTTTACTTTCAGTCTGTTTGTGTCTGGCTCTAAAGTGAATCTTTTGTAGATAACATGTAGTTGGATCTTTTTTTAGTCCTTTCTTCCAATCTCTGTCTTTTGTTTGAAGAGTTTAGTCCATTTACATTTACAGTAATTAGTAAGGAGGGATTTATTTTTTCCTTTACTATTTGTTTTCTGTATGCCCTATAGCTTTTTTGTTTCTCATTTCATGCGTTACTTTTGAGTTTAGTTAATTTTAGGTAATGGAACATTTAAGTTCCTTTTTCATTTCCTTTGGCATATTTTCTTTGTGATTACTGTAGGCATTACATTTAACAGTGGCCAGTGGCCCCTTTGTCTTTGCTTTTGTGATCAGAAGCAGCAACCAGAGGACAGATCCTCTAGTATTTAGAGCATATGCTCCTTTTTGCTCACCTTTGCTCCCACAACCTGTGTGCAAGCTATTTCAGGAACACATGCATAGCTGCCTGCCATGGGATTTGGGCTCCTTAGCTGCTACTGTGCTAAGAGGTGAAATTGACTGAAATTAACCACAATTTATTATTCATTCCTTGCCCTGGAAGTTGCAGACTGTCAATAGACTCCAGAGTTCCAAAATAGTTACATCAGATTCTGATGGTGTAATTATTGTCTAGATGGAGAGACAGATTTCCTTATGCTTCCAACTCTGTCATCTTCCCTGAATAATTTCTTGATACAAACTTTAAAGGAAGAAATCATGTCCACACTAAAAGTGATTTATAATTCAGTGCAATTCTACACAGAGGCATTTACTTTTTTCTCACTCTTCTATACAACCCCCGCTAACTTCTACTAGGTTATTTTTATTTAAGATAGTTAGGGAAACAGTGAGAATATGAAAAGATATTTAATATACTTAGGGGAATTAGAGAATGCAAATCACAAATGTAAGGAACATTTTTAGAATAGTCTATACAGCTTTATGCAATCTGGCCTCTATTTGCTCACACTGATTTCTTGCCAATGATATTTTTATTAGGTATTGAATATATTTTGTAATATTCCTCCTTGTACACTGTGATTTCGAACTATCCAACTACTTGCATTTAAATGAACAAACACACTTTACTTTTTCTGTGACTTCCTGCTTATGGATTTGTTATTCCCTGTGTTTGTCATGTTCCTCTTCTTCATGACCATTCAGCAAATCCTGAGTATCCTTAAAGACTTAGCATAAAAATTATTTCTTAAATGAGTTTACATCTCCTTCCTTCTTTGTGCAAGCAAAGATAGTATTCCTTTCTTCTGCTATTATTTTCCAACATTTGTTCATGCTTCTCTTACTTCATTATCATCCTGCAGAGGTGATTATTTGTTTGCCCATCCGTTTTTCATTTAGACTGAGAGACTATCCTTGAGGGAAAGGTTCTGTTTTATTCATGTCAGCTCCCTGATCAGAAAGAGACAGCCTCAATAAACGGTGAAAAAGAAAGAATTGGTAAGTAACTCCCTTTTCTGTAATATGAAGGAGCCATGACCTTTAGAAAATATAAACATCAAGAAAATAAAATTAAAAAGATAGACTTCTGAGGAAACTAGCAATTAAAAAATAATTAAGCACATTTAGAAAGGACTCTCAATTATAGGAGTTAAGAGATTAAAATTATTTCTCTGTAATTTCAAATTAGCCAAAATATAAAATAAGTTTTGACTCCCCTTGCCCAACTCGCTGTGCACTTTTAACAAGAATATGCATTCTAGGACTCTCTTTTCTCACTCATAAAATTAGGGAATCAATTAAGGCCTCTGCTAGATGAAAATCCTTTTAGCTAGACCTTTTCCCAAACTTTCAGGAAACTTAGCTGGTCTCTGATTGCTATCCTTCCAGATAGCAGATGACAACAGAGATTTACAGATGCACTTTGAATTCCTAAATGATCTTAAGTGAGAAGGGGAAAGCACACTGGATGTTGCCAGATTGAGCAAAACAAGTGCTTTTTGTTATTGTTGCACCTTAGGGAGGAAGAATTCTCTCTTGAGGATCTTTAGACTATTCATGTAAAATAGTGAGTTTATAAAGTCAATTTATTACTATTTTTTTAGAAGCAACTTTCATGGAATGACAATGGAAGAGAAATTAACTTATCGTAAGTAAAATTTAATAACTGAGGCCACAGTGACAGGTATGAAAGGATACCTGGCCAGTGATTTATTAACTTTACATTGTGTGAAAGCAGATGGTGCTAATAAATCTGGAAAAAGACTTGAGATTGGAAATGAGAAATTTCCCTAAGTGTGGAGATAATAAAAGGGTGAGACAAAGAAATGATATTTCTTAAACTGATCAGGCACTATAGAGATGGAAAATTCTGTCTTTCTAATTGTGTAAACAGGGGTGTGGGACAATAAGTAATCCAGAGTCTCAGGTTATAGAAGAGGGTAGAAGAGCATATATCATTGGGGTTTCTTGAAATTTTTAGTTTTAAGTACCACAGGGTGAGTTATTACCCCTTTGTGTTTTATGACATGATGGTTTTGTGAGGTTTATTTTTGTATTTTGGCTGCAAGAATGGTTTCATTGTCAGGGAAGAATTTCTAGTAAGAAGTATTTTTTCTTAATTCTTAAAAATGACATCTTAATCATTAAAAAAAAATGACATCTTAACAGTAAGAGGTTAGATAATGAAGCAATTAAGAGAAGAGGCTGATGGTGTGAATTATCTGGCATTGTGAAAAGAGGGAGGTAAAGGTTTTCATGGCCTTTAGTCTCTCAGCAATAAATACTGGTACCACCTCTCCTGATAAAGCGAATGCATTCTGGAGACAGACTGCCTTGTTTGAAATCTTTAGCCCAAGGCAGAAAAATCAAGCTCTGTTATACATGTCTCACTAATGACTGATTAACAATATGAATGTTCTTAATCAATAGAAAATATACTTCTGGAGGTCTTGACCCTAGGAGATTGCCTAAAGAGATAGGGAGTAGAAGCCCAGTTATGACTGGTGTTCAAGTAGTTTAAGTAAATCAGTAAAAGTAAGACCAGTAGGGAAGATTATGAGTGACAGAAGATGAGTGAGAAGTGATAATAGGGGGCCTACTTCGCTTTGCTGAAGTAATCATGATAACTGTAGAGAGAAACCCAGAAGGTTAGAATTTAGACATTCCTTTCTGGTTCTCTGTACAGTCTTTTTTACCATGTGTCATCCACCCAAATTAGGAAGATCAAGTAGGTTTCTCTGTAGTATTGAGATTTATCCAGCCATTTTTACAGTTTCACCCATTTGCAAATGAAATTCATTTGACAAGGTATAAGGCAATTAAGATTGTTACATAACTGCAGAAAAGACTACACACCTCACCAGTTGGGAAAAACTTCAGCTGAATATTTTTAACTAAGATTATACTTGTTTTTATATGTACAGATAAAGTTGGTATTTTTCCTTTTTTTTTTTTTTTTTTTGCTTATTCTAATGATTTTTTATTATATTATGTTAGTCTCCATACAGTACATCCCAGGTTTCCGATGTAAGGCTCGATGATTCATTAGTTGTGTATAACACCCAGTGCACCATGCAATACGTGCCCTCCTTACTACCCATCACCGGTCTATCCCATTCCCCCACCCCCCTCCCCTCTGAGGCCCTCAGTTTGTTTCTCATAGTCCATAGTCTCTCATGTTTCATTCCCTCTTCTGATTACCCCCCCTTTCTTTATCCCTTTCTTCCCCTACCGATCATTCTAGTTCTTATGTTCCATAGATGAGAGAAATCATATGATAGTTGTCTTTCTCTGCTTGACTTATTTCACTTAGCATTATCTCCTCCAGTGTCATCATGTTGTAGCAAAATGTTGAGAACTCTGTTCTTTCTGATAGCTAGTAATATTCCATTGTTATATGGACCAGAGTTTTAATCCAGTCATCTCTTGAAGGGCATCTCGGCTCCTTCCACGATTTAGCCTATTGTGGACATTGCTGCTATAGAACATTGGGGCATATGGCCCTTCTCTTCACTACGTCTGTATCTTTGGGGTAAACACCCAGTAGTGCAATGGCTGGCCTATAGGGTAGCTCAATTTTTAACTTTTTAAGGACCTCCACACTGTTTTCCAGAGTGGCTGTACCAATCTCAGAGCTCCCACCAACAATGTAGGAGGGATCCCCTTTCTCCACATCCTCTCCAACAATTGTTGTTTCTTGCCTTGTCTATTTTTGCCATTCTAACTGGCGTAAGGTGGTATCTCAGTGTGGTTTTGATTTGAATTTCCTTGATGGCTAATGATTTTGAACATTTTTTCATGTGTCTGTTAGCCATTTGTATGTCTTCATTGGAAAAGTGTCTGTTCATATCTTCTGCCCATTTTTTGATTTGTTTATTTGTTTCTCGTGTATTGAGTTTGAGAAGTTCTTTGTAGATCTTGGATACCAGTCCTTTATCTGTAGTGTCATTTGCAAATATATTCTCCCATTCCGTGGGCTGCCTCTTAGTTTTTCTGACTGTTTCCTTGGATGTGCAGAAACTTTTAATCTTGATGAAGTCCCATAAATTCATTTTATCTTTTGTTTCTCTTTCCTTTGGGGATGTGTCCTGAAAAAGGTTGCTTTGGCCGATGTCGTAGAGGTTGCTGCCTATGTTCTCCTCTAGGATTCTGATGGATTCCTGTCTCACATCAAGGTCTTTCATCCATTTGGAGTTTATTTTTGTGTATGGTGTGAGAGAGTGGTCAAGTTTCATTCTTTTGCATGTAGCTGTCCAATTTTCCCAGCACCAATTATTGAAGAGACTGTCTTTTTCCCACCGGATGTTTTTTCCTGCTTTATCAAATATTAGTTGCCCAAAGAGCCGAGGGTCCATTTCTGGGCTATCTATTCTGTTCCATTGGTCTATGTGTCTGTTTTTGTGCCAGTACCATGCTGTCTTTGTGATCACAGCTTTGTAGTACAGCTCGAAATCCGGCATTGTGATGCCCCCAGCTTTGTTTTTCCTTTTCAACAGTTCCTTGGAGATTCGGGGCCTTTTGTTTCCATACAAATTTAAGGACTATTTGTTTCAGTTCTTTGAAAAATGTCTTCGGTATTTTGATCGGGATAGCATTGAAAGTGTAGATTGCTCTGGGTAGCATGGACATTTTAATTATGTTAATACTTCCAATCCATGAGCATGGGATATCTTTCCATCTTTTTGTGTCTTCCTCAATGTCTTTCAAGAGTGATTTATAGTTTCTAGAATATAGGTCCTTTACGTCTCTGGTTAAGTTAATTCCAAGGTAACGTATGGTTTTTGGTGCTATTGTAAATGGGATGGATTCCCTAATTTCTCTTTCTTCAGTCTCATTATTCATGTATAGAAATGCAACTGATTTCTGAGCATTGATTTTGTATCCCGCCACGTTACTGAATTGCTCTATAACTTCTAATAGTTTGGGAGTGGATTCTTTTGGGTTTTCCATATAGAGTATCATGTCATCTGCAAAGAGAGACAGTTCGACTTCTTCTTTGCCTATTTGGATACCTTTGATCCTTTTGTCGTCTGATTGCTGTTGCAAGGACTTCTAGTACTATGTTGAATAATAGTGGCGGAGTGGGCATCCTTGTCGAAGGTTCACTGATCTTAGGGGGAAAGGCTTCCAGCTTTTCCCCATTGAGAATAATATTTGCAGTAGGCTTTTCATAGATGGCTTTTATGAGATTGAAGAAATGTACCTTCTATTCCTACACTCTGGAAGGGTTTTAATCAGGGAAAGGATGCTGTATTTTGTCAAATGCTTTTTCGGCATCGATTGAGAGAGAAGTCATATGGTTCCTGAGTCTTTCTGTTGATATGATGTATCACGCTGATTGATTTGCGAATATTGAACCACGCTTGCATCCCAGGTATGAATCCCACTTGATCGTGATGGCTTGTGTATCTTGCTGCTCCCCTGTTGGGGGCATATATATTGCCCTGTACTGTTGGATTCTATTAGCAAGTATCTTGTTAGATTTTTAGGCCCTGAATCATTAGGAGATCAGTCTGTAATTCTCCTTTTTGATGGGGTCTTTGCCTGGTTTGGGGATCAAGGTAATATTCGCCTCGTAGAATGAGTTTGGTAGCTTTCCTTCTGTTTCTATTTTTTGAAATAGCTTTAGGAGAATAGGTATTATTTCTTCTTTGAATGTTTGGTAGAATTCCCCAAGAAAACCGAAATCGCCTGGAGTTTGGTTATTTAGGAAGGGTGTTTATCATGACTCAATTTCTTCATAATTAATTAGGCTGTTTAAGAAATCAATTTCTTCCTGTTTCAATCTTGGTAGTTTATAGGTTTCCAGGAAGGATTCATCTCTTCCAGATTGCTTAGTTTATTGGCATATAGCTGTTGATAAAAATTTCTAATAATCCTTCCATTTCAATGATTGTTCGTCGTGACCTCTCCTTTTCATTACATAATTTTAATAATCTGGGTCCTTTTCTTTCTTTTGGATAAGTCTTTTGCCAGTGGTCTGTCAATTTTATTGATTCTCTCAAAGAACCAGCTTTCTAGTCCTGTTGATCTGCTCTACTGTACTTCTGGTTTCTGCTTGATTGATTTCAGCTCTAATTTTGGTCAACTGCTTCCTCGCTGCGTGGATTGTAGGCCTGTCCCTCTGTTGCTGTTCAGCTTCTTGGTGAGAATATAAAAACTGCATTTTAGATTTTTCTATTCTTTTGAGTAGGAGGCTTGATGGCTATGTATTTCCCCCTTAGGACTGCCTTTGCAGTATCCCATGAGTTTGGACTGTTATATTTTCATTCTCATTGGTCTCCATAAATTGTTTTAATTTGATTTTTGATTTCCTGGTTTATCGAGTCATTCCTGAGCAGGATGGTTCTTAGTCTCCAAGTGTTTGAGTTTCTTCCAAATTTTCCTTGTGGTTGAGTTCCAATTTCAGAGCGTTGTGGTCTGAGAACTATGCAGGGGATAATTTCAATCTTTTGGTATCGGCTTGAGACCTGTTTTGTGTCCCCAGAACATGGTCTATTCTTGAGAATGTTCCATGGGCATTAGAATAGAATGAGTATTTCTTTGGTTCTGGGGTGTAGTGTTCTATATATATCTATGAGGTCCAACTTGTCGAGTATGGCATTCAAAGCCTCTGATTCTTTGCTAGTTTTTGCCAGGGTGTTTTCTGTCTATTTCTGATAGTGGAGTGTTGAGGTCCCCTACTATTAATGTATTTTTATTTATATGTCTCTTTATTCTGGTTAAGAGTTGGCTTGTGTATCTTGTGCTCCCCTGTTGGGGGCATATATATTTATAATTGTCATATCCACTTGTTGAATACTTCCTTAAGAATAATATAGTGCCCTTCTGCGTCTCTAACTGTAGTCTGTAGTTTAAAATCCAATTTATCTGATATGAGAATTGCTACCCCAGCTTTCTTTTTGAGGTCCATTTGCTGAAAGATGGTACCCATCCCTTACTCTCAGTCTGAATGCATCTTTGGGTTTGAAATGAGTCTCTTTGTAGACAGCAAATGGATGGGTCATCCAATCTGCAACCCTGTGGCGTTTATGGTAAATTTAAGCCATTAATATTAAGACTGAGTACTGAGAGATATGCTTTTAATGATGCCATGATTGCCAGTAAAGTCTTTGTTTGTATTGCCTGTGACTTTCTGTTCTTGTATCACTCTTGGGGCCATTTTACCTTATAGAGACTCCCTATATATCTCCTTAGGGGCTGGTTTCGTGGTTACAGGGATTGGTTAGTGACTTGATTCTGAAATGTCTTTATTTCTCCATCAATTCTGAATGACAGCCTTGCACGATAAAGGATCCTGGCTGCATGTTTTTCTCTGAAAGAGCTTTAGTATGCCCCCACCCTTTCTCATTCAGGTCTGTGTAGACAGGTCTGACGTAATTCTGATTCCTTTGCCTTGGTTACATGGAGATTTCTTTGCCCTGGCCGCTTTCAATACTGTATCCTTGGATCTAATACTTGCGAAATGCGCTAATGGCGTGCACGTGACGTGACGTAGTTTGTTGTGGGTGAGCTTGGGAGGGTCCTCTGCCTCTTGGACACGAATGTTTGTTTCCCTCGCTAGATTAGGGAAGTTTTCAGCTACAATTTGTTCAAATATCTCTTCTAGACCTTGTTTTCTCCTCCCCTCGGGATGCCGATGATTCTAACATTGAGATTTTCTGTGAGTCCGTAATCTCCTGTAACCTACATTCGTGGGCTTGATTTTTTTAAGAGCAGCTTCTATTTTGTTTTTTCCTCTATTAACCCATCCTCCAATTCACTAACCCGCTTCCTCTGCTTCGGTGATCCGCATGGGCCAGCAGAGCCTCTAGTTTGCCTGCTTTCGGCTCATAGAATTTTTAATTTCTGTCACCAATCGCCCCTCATTTCTGTCCTTAGGGATTCTATATTCTCAGTAACCTTCGTTAATAGTTTTTTCAATTCTACTCATCATTTTGACCATCATTACTCTGAATCTCCATTTCTGAGTATTTGGTTACATCCATATCCATTATTTCTGTGGCAGAGGCCACAGACTCACTTCTTTTCTTTGCTGGGGGTTCCTCTTGTCATTCTGATGAGGAGAGGTTGCGGGGTGTCAGAGCCCCAAATTATTGACTGGGTCCCAGGCCGTGTCCTTGTTTTATAGGGATCTTAGGGATGTGGGCTTCTTCTTTAAAGATTTTTATTTAGTTTATTTATGTGGCAGCCAACCAGCGGAGAGGGAACGAAGCAGGGGAGTGGGAGAGGAGAAGCAGGCTCCCCAGCGGAGGAGCCCGATGAGGACTCCTTTCCGACGCCGCGGGATCACGCCCTGCAGAAGACAGGAGCTCATGACTGTGCCACCCAGGTGCCCTGGTTGTGGCTTCTTGATTTTCAGCCTGCCTTCTGTGTTCTGGGGGGCCTGCTGCGCCCGATACTCAAGCAACCTGTTTGGGTAGAGTCTCCGTGTCCTCGAGGGGATGGGGACGCGCACTCTCTGAGCGATTTCCAGGGTTTTGTTCTCTGGCAGCTTTCCCTGGCGGTCTGCTAAGTCTTTCTGAGAGTCAGAGCAGCGCGTTTCCAATTTCAGCTTGTCACAGAACAGAGGGATTGCAGCCCGTTCTCTACTAATGTTCTGCCACTTTAACCTGTGTCTGTTGGTGCTGTCTCACCCTGCAGTGTCCTGGGTTGTGCGCCCACACCTGGCGTCCCAGCCCTCACTTCCAGGGCCGGCGCGTCTCTGTCCTTTGTGTTTTTAACGCCGCCAGCCGCCGCGCGCACTCCCGAAGCTCCCGGTCTCAGTCTGGATCCAGTGAGCGCACCGGGATTCCGGTGTTCCTCGAGATGCCTGGTGGCGCGTGCACCCGGCTCACGGTCTCAGTCTGCTGTTTTGCGGGTGCCGTCCGCGAGCCCCGCCCGCTCTCCCGTGCAAGTGGCTACCGCTTCTTGGCGCCCAAACACGGCGGCTCCCTCCCCCGTCCGTTTATCTTCCAATATCTGTGCGCGGTTTCATGGCTCCCCGCTTCGTACCTCAATCCTCAGCGCTGGAGATGTTCATTTGTAGAGATCCAGATGTATCTTCCTGCGTCTCAGGCTGGTTCCGTGGATGTTCAGGCTGGTCTGGTACCTATCCAGCTCCACTCGGGGACCGGCTGAAAAAGGTGTCTCCTACTCCTCCGCCATCTTAACTCCAAAGTTGGTATTTTTCCTGATAACCTCCCCAATCTTTTAGTCATATTGCTACTGAAATTTCTTTGATTGGTAAAAATTTATATTTCAGAGCTTAGGATTGCTAGGAATCACTCTTGGTAAGAAAAGAGAATAAAATTTTTTTAGCAAATCCCAAAGGATCCTTATGTTGGTGTGTGCGTTTGTGTATGTATGTGTTTATTAATTTTTTTCTTAAGAAAACAACTTATAATTTTGCTAGTAGATGTAATTGTCAAGGCTGTCAAGGTGTTTGAGTTGTTTGGGATGAATGTCCATAAATAATATTAGCAATTATTAAGCTTTTGTTTAAGAACATCTGAGTATCTTTTCACTGGGTTTCAAAATCCTCTGATTTTACTTTTCATTCCGTGAGCCCCAGTGCTTAGTTTTATATAAAGAGGACCAAGTATCACCTACATACACAGTAGGGTTGTATTACAGAGAAAAATCCTGAGCTTAGAGAACACAAGTCTTTTGTAATGGCCAGTGAGCCTTCCTGCCCTTCACTTTGGAGGGGAATAGTGGCAAAATCATTGACTCTCACATGGGTTGATCTCATAGCTTAGATGCACTGAATTCAGATCACATGGTATAAAATTCTTGGATCTCATTAAGGTAATATTCAACTCCTACCCAGGTGGCTGTATCATCAGTTTGAATTTTGCATTCTCCTAACTTATAAGAAATGTAATATCTTCCTCCCAGACCTAAAACAACTTTGAACTTGATAGAATCTTACATTTTCCCTCTCATACATTTCCTGTTTGTTTAAAGCACATAATTTTGTGTAATAAATAATATCTGAAATTTGGAAATTCATCATAGTTCTATTTGACTTACTCTCATATCTTCTAGGGTATTTGACTGGCACTAA
>NW_024426663.1:61825796-61828234 GCF_017311325.1 Ursus maritimus | reverse complement strand
TGGCAGCCAACCAGCGAGAGAGGGAACAGAAGCAGGGGAGTGGGAGAGGAAGAAGCAGGCTCCCAGCGGAGGAGCCCGATGAGGGACTCCTTTCCGGAACGCCGGGATCACGCCCTAAGCCGAAGACAGGAGCTCAATGACTGTGCCACCCAGGTGCCCGGGTTGTGGCTTCTTGATTTTTCAGCCTGCCTTCTGTGTTCTGGGGGAGGGGCCTGCTGCGCCGATACTCAAGCAACCCTGTTTGGGTAGAGTCTCCGTGTCCCCTGCGAGGGGGGATGGGGACGGGCACTCTCTGAGCCGGTATTTCCAGGGTTTTGTTCTCTGGCAGCTTTCCCTGGCGGTCTGCTGTGCCTCTTCTGAGAGTCAGAGCAGCAGCGGCCGAATTTCAGCCTCTGTCACAGAACAGAGGGATTGCAGCCCGTTCTCTACTAATGTTCTGGCCACTTTAACTCTGTTACTGTTGGTGCTGCTCAACCCTGCAGTGTCCTGGGTTGTGCGCCCCACACCTGGCGTCCCAGCCCTCACTTCCAGGGCCGGCGCGTCTCTGTCCTTTGTGTTTTTAACGCCGCCAGCCGCCGCGCGCACTCCCGAAGCTCCCGGTCTCAGTCTGGATCCAGTGAGCGCACCGGGATTCCGGTGTTCCTCGAGATGCCTGGTGGCGCGTGCACCCGGCTCACGGTCTCAGTCTGCTGTTTTGCGGGTGCCGTCCGCGAGCCCCGCCCGCTCTCCCGTGCAAGTGGCTACCGCTTCTTGGCGCCCAAACACGGCGGCTCCCTCCCCCGTCCGTTTATCTTCCAATATCTGTGCGCGGTTTCATGGCTCCCCGCTTCGTACCTCAATCCTCAGCGCTGGAGATGTTCATTTGTAGAGATCCAGATGTATCTTCCTGCGTCTCAGGCTGGTTCCGTGGATGTTCAGGCTGGTCTGGTACCTATCCAGCTCCACTCGGGGACCGGCTGAAAAAGGTGTCTCCTACTCCTCCGCCATCTTAACTCCAAAGTTGGTATTTTTCCTGATAACCTCCCCAATCTTTTAGTCATATTGCTACTGAAATTTCTTTGATTGGTAAAAATTTATATTTCAGAGCTTAGGATTGCTAGGAATCACTCTTGGTAAGAAAAGAGAATAAAATTTTTTTAGCAAATCCCAAAGGATCCTTATGTTGGTGTGTGCGTTTGTGTATGTATGTGTTTATTAATTTTTTTCTTAAGAAAACAACTTATAATTTTGCTAGTAGATGTAATTGTCAAGGCTGTCAAGGTGTTTGAGTTGTTTGGGATGAATGTCCATAAATAATATTAGCAATTATTAAGCTTTTGTTTAAGAACATCTGAGTATCTTTTCACTGGGTTTCAAAATCCTCTGATTTTACTTTTCATTCCGTGAGCCCCAGTGCTTAGTTTTATATAAAGAGGACCAAGTATCACCTACATACACAGTAGGGTTGTATTACAGAGAAAAATCCTGAGCTTAGAGAACACAAGTCTTTTGTAATGGCCAGTGAGCCTTCCTGCCCTTCACTTTGGAGGGGAATAGTGGCAAAATCATTGACTCTCACATGGGTTGATCTCATAGCTTAGATGCACTGAATTCAGATCACATGGTATAAAATTCTTGGATCTCATTAAGGTAATATTCAACTCCTACCCAGGTGGCTGTATCATCAGTTTGAATTTTGCATTCTCCTAACTTATAAGAAATGTAATATCTTCCTCCCAGACCTAAAACAACTTTGAACTTGATAGAATCTTACATTTTCCCTCTCATACATTTCCTGTTTGTTTAAAGCACATAATTTTGTGTAATAAATAATATCTGAAATTTGGAAATTCATCATAGTTCTATTTGACTTACTCTCATATCTTCTAGGGTATTTGACTGGCACTAATAAAATATATTTGTTTTCAGAGGCCCTGTCACTATAAGCTTCAGAAAATAATTTTTAGGTTCCAGTAGCTGAGTAAAATGTACATAAAAAGGAATAATATTCATTGAGTTTGTTTTCTTTACATGAATGACAGCTTTTCTCTCCCATCTTGAAAGATTATAAATCTAAAGTGTAGTCAATAACTTCATTGAATGCTGAGCTTGTATTTCCCATTTCATCTTTTTATCAGCTTTGTGGCAGATAGCTTATAAGATTTGTTTAATATGGTTTCACAAATTCCGTGGTTTCACTGATGGGTGTCTCTAAATCACTTACTGTTACCTAAAGTTATAAATCCAAAAGCATTTTAAAAAAAATTATAATTGTTCAGTAACAGAGCTGCCATATGTTGCTGTGACATACAGCTTCAGGTTGACAGCATCTCTTGGTTTCCCCTCAGGTCATGATCTCAGAGTCATGCGATAGAGCCCTGCAGGGCTCCATGCTTAGTGGGGAGTCTGCTGGAGATTGTCTCTCCCTCTTCCTCTTCCCCTTCCACCACTCACACTCT
>NW_024426663.1:61766360-61825789 GCF_017311325.1 Ursus maritimus | reverse complement strand
TCTTTCTCTAAAATAAATAGATCTTTAAAAACAAACAGACAAACCAAAAGACTCCACCAAAAAATTGCTAAAGTTGATATAGGAATTCAGTGAAGTCTCAGGATACAAAATCAACATACAGAAATCTGCTGCATTTCTATATACCAATAATGAAGCAGAAAGAGAAACTAAGGAATCAGTCTCATTTACAGTTCCACTAAAAACCATAAGATAACTAGGAATAAAAGACCTGTACTCTGAAAACTGTAGAACACTGTTGAAAGAAATTGATGAAGGAAAAAAAAAAAAAAGAAAGAAATTGAGGAGGACACAAAGAAATGGAAAGACATTACATGCTCATGGATAGGAAGAACAAATACTGTTAAATTGTCTATACTCCCCAAGGTAGTCTACACACAATCCCTATCAAAATACCATCAGCATTTTTCACAGAGCTGGAACAGATAACTTAAAATTTGCATGGAACTGCAAAAGACCCTGAGTAGCCAAAGTAATATTGAAAAAGAAAACCAAAGCTGGAGGCATCACAATTCCGGACCACAAGTTATATTACAAAGCTGTAGTCATCAAAATAGTATGGTACTGGCATAAAAATAGATACATAGATCAATGGAACAGAATAGAAAACCCAACAATGAACCCACAGCTATATGGGCAATTAATCTTTGACAAAGCAGGAAAGAATATCCAATGGGAACAAAACTTCTCTTCAACAAATAGTGTTGGGAAAATGTATGCCAACATGCAAAAGAATGAAAGTGAGCCACTTTCTTATACCATACACAGAAATAAATTCAAAATGGATAAAATACCTAAATGTGAGTCATGAAACCATTAAAATCCTAGAGCCAAACACAGGCAGTAACCTCTGACATTGGCCGTAGCAACTTTTTACTAGATACATCTCCTGAGGCAAGAGAAAAGCAAAAATGAGCTATTGGGACTTCATCAAAATAAAAAGCTATTACACAGCAAAGGAAATAATCAAAACTAAAAGGCAACCTATGGAATAGGAGAAGATATTAATAAATGACATATCTGATAAAGGGTTACTATCCAAAATATATAAAAAACTTATAAAACTCTACACCCTTAAAAGGAATAATCCAGTTAAAAAAGTTACAGAAGACACGAATAGACATTTTTCCAAAGAAGACATCCAGATGACCAACAGACACATGAAAAGATGCTCAACATCATTCATCCTCAGGGAAATACAACTCAAAAGTACAGTGAGATACCACCTCATACCTGCCAGAATGGCTAAAATCAACAACACAAGAAACAACAGGTATTGATGGGGATGTGGAAAAGAGGAGCCCCATTGCACTGTTGGTGAGAATGCAAACTGGTGCAGCCACTGGAGAAAACAGTATGGAGGTTCCTTAAAAAGTTAAAAATAGAACTGCCCTATGATCTAGCAATTGCACTGCTAGGTATTTACCCAAAGAGTACAAAAATACTAATTCAAAGGAATACATGCACTTTGGTGTATAGCAGATACAGACTATGTATCTATCTACCTACCTGTCTATCTAATGGAATATTTCTCAGCCATCAAAACTAGTGAAATCTTGTCATTTGCAATGATGTGGATGGAGCTAGAGAAACAATTATGCAGGAAAAAACATTGAAATGCCATATGATTTCACTTATGTGGAATTGAGGAACCAAGCAAAAGAGAAAAGGAGAGAGAGAGAGAGAGGCAAATCAAGAAACAGACTGTTAACTATAGAGAACAAATTGATGGTTACTGGAGGAGAGGTGACCTGGGATGGAAGTCGGGAGGGGGGTGTAGGAGGGGCTAAGGTGAAATAGATGATGGGGATTAAGGAGTGCACTTGTGATGAGTACCAGGTTTTGTATGGATGTGTTGAATCACTATATTGGACACTTGAAACTAATATTACACTGTAGGTTAACTATCTGGAATTTAAATTTAAAAGATCACAAAAATAAGAAAATATCTGTGATACATATTAAACACAAGAGAATGAATATCCTTAATATATAGTTTCTGTGCATTTATAAATCAAGCAAAAGTTTAATATAAGAGACAATTCAAATGAAGTGTATATATGTATGTACATATTATAAATATAACCTTCATGCATATAAGCAATATATAAAACCTTTCCACTATGCATTTCTTGTTTCTATTTTTTTCTTTTTTGGGGTCCACATAATAGTTAACTTGATTGATTCAGGGAGATTTTAGGATAGGAAATTGTTGGTAAAACAACTAAGATATATTTTGGGCCATTAAGCTTTTATACAAACATTATTGTTGAAATGTGGTAGCCAGGAAAAGAAAGAAGGCCAGCTGGCACTTTCTATTGAGTGAATGTTCTGTTCATTTTTTCCCTTAGTTTCAGGTGTAGAACATCGTATTTATATACATTATGAAATGGTCACTGCAGTAAGTCTAGTTACAATCTGTTGCCTTAACAGAGCTGTTATTACTGATTATATTCCCTGGGCTGTATATTATATCCCTGTGCCTTACTTATTTTATAACTAGAAGACTATAACTCTTAATCCACTCACCTATTTTATCCATCCTCCCATCCCCTTCCCCTCTGGCAACCATCAGTTTATTCTCTGTATCTGTGAGTTTGTTTCTTTGTTGTTTTGTTTGTTCGTTTTGATTTTTAGATTCCACATATAAGTGAAGTCATATGGTATTTTTCTTTCTCTCTGTGACTTATTTCACTTAGCATAATACCCTATAGGTCCATCCATATTATCACAGATGAAAGATTTTTATTCTTTTTTATTGCTGAATAATATTTGTGTGTGTGTATACACTCCACATTTGCTTTATCTATTGATAGACTTTCAGGTTGCTTGTATATCTTGGCTATTGTAAATAATGCCACAGTAACATAGGGCTGTCTGTGTATTTTTGAATTAGTGTTTTCGTTTTCTTTGGATAAATACCTGGAAGTAGAATTGCTGGATCATAGGGTAGTTCTATTTTTGATTTTTTGAGGAACCTCCATACTGTTTTCTGTAGTGGCTATACTAGTTTATATTCCCAACGGTGCATGAGGATTCCCTTTTCTCCACATGCTTGCCAACACTTGCTGTTTCTTGTCTTTCTGATAATACCTATGCTGCCAGGTATGAGGTGATATCTCAGTATGGTTTCGAAATGCATTTTTCTGATGGCTAGTGGTATTGAGCATTTTTTCATGTTCCTGTTGACCATCTGGATGTCTTCTTTTGGAAAATGTCTATTTAGATCCTCTGCTCATTTTTTTAATGAGATTGTTTGGGTTTTGATTTTTGTTTGTTTGATATAAAGTTATATATATATATAATACATAGTTATATATATAATACATATATAATACATATATTATTTAGTTCCTTATATGTATAATGCATATATTATATTATTTATATTATTTAGTTCCTTATATATGTATAATATGGATTATACATATTGGATATATTTATATTGGATTATACTTATTAGATATATCATTTGTGAATGTCTTCTCCCATTCAATAGGTTACCTTTTTGTTTCATTTGTGGTTTCCTTCACTTTGCAGATGTTTTCTAGTTTGATATATTTCCATTTCTTTATTTGTGCTTCTCTTGTCATTGCTTGAGGAGCCATCTCCAAAAAACTATGCCTAAGACCAGTGTCACAGAGCTTACTACTTATGTGTTCTTCTAGGAGTTTATGATTTCAGGCTTTCGGTGTTTAATCATTTTGAGTTTATTTTTGTATATGGGTAAGACAGTGGTCCATTTCATTCTTTTGCATGTTAACTGTCTGGTTTTCCTAACGCCATTTAATTGAAGAGACTGTCTTTTCCCCCATTGTGTAGTCTTGCCTCCTTTGTCATAGTTTAATTGATCATATAAGCATGTGTTTATTTCTGGGCAGTCTATTCCATTCCATTGATCTATGTGTCTGTTTTCATGCCAGTACAATTTTGTTTTGATAATTAAAGCTTTGTAGTGTATCTTGAAATCTGGAATTGTGATGCCTCCAGCTTTGTTATTCTTTCTCAAGATCACTTTGGCTATTCAGTGTCTTTTGTGATTCCATACAAATTTCCATATTATTTGTTCTGTGAAAAATGCCATTGCTATTTTGATAGTGATTATATTGAATCTGTTGATGGCTTTGAGTAATTTGACTTTTTAACAATTATTCCAATTCATGAGCACAGTATATCTTTCCATTTATTTGTGTCATCTGCAATTTCTTTCATCATTGTCTTAGAGTTTTCAGAGTACAAGTCTTTCACCTACTTAGTTAAATTTATTCCTAGGTATTTTATTCTTTTTGATGCAACTGTAAATTGTTTTTAAATTTCTTTTCCTGTTAAGAAATGCAACAGATTTCTGTATATTGATTTTGTGTCCTGCAACTTTACTGAATTCATATATTCTAATAGTTTTGGGGTGAAGGCTTTTAAGTTTTCTATATATATATAGTTCCCAGTTTGGGTACTTTTTTTTTTTTATCTGACTGCTGTGGCTAGGACTTCCAATACTATGTTAAATGAAAGTGGCAAGAGTGGGCACCCTTGTCTTGTTCCTGATCTTTCGCTTTTTCACCATTGAGTATGATGTTAGCTGTGGGTTTGTCATATATGACCTTTATTATTTTGAGGTACATTTCCTTTATACCCACTTTGTTGACATTTTTTATCATAAATGGATGTTGAATTTTGTCAAATAATTTTTCTGCATCTATTGAGATGATCATATGATTATTATCCTTTGTTTTGTTAATGTGGTGTATCATGTGAATTGATTTGTGAATATTAAACCATCCATGCATCCCTAAATAAATCCCAATTGATCGTGATTATGATCTTTTTAATATAGTGTTGAATTAAGTTTTGCTAGTATTTTGTTGAAAATCTCTACCTCTTCGTTCATGCACAGATTTGGCCTATACTTTTCTGTTTTTGTAATGTCTTTGGTTTAGGTATCAGGCTAATTTTGACCTCATAGAATGAGCTTGGAAGTGTTCCTCCCCCTTCATTTTTTGGGAATAGTTTTAGAAGGATAGCTATTAATGCTTTAAGTGTTTAGTAGAACTCACTTGTGAAGCCATCTAGTTCTGGGCCTTTGTTTTTTCAAATATTTTTGATTATTGATTAAATTTCATTGCTAGGTATAGCTCTGTTCAGATCTTTTATTTCCTCCTGATTCAGTCTTGGAAGATTGTACATGTCTAGGAATTTATCCATTTTTTCTAGGTTGTCCAGTTTGTTGCCATGTAATCGTTCATAGTACTCTCTTATGATCATTTGTATTTCTGTGGCATCAGTTACAACTTTTTATTTCTGATAAGCCCTCTTTCTTTTTTCTTGATGAGTCTTGTTAAAGGTTTGTCAGTTGTGTTTACATTTTCAAAGAACCAGCTCTTAGTTTCATTAATCTTTTGTGTGTGTTTTTAGTCTCTTTTTCCATTTATATCTACTTTGATCAATTTGAAAAAGAATAAATATTAACAGCTTCCTTGATCATTCTTATTCCAGAAATCTGTGAGGATGCCTATCACTGTGTTGTTTGTGATAGCAGGATACCTGAGATGATTTGATTTTCTTTTTCTGTAGGTGGGTAGGTCACATGTGAAGGATGCATATCAGGGAGTCCAATTTTGCACTTAGAAGCAACAGACTATATGTACACAGCAATATGATCAAATTTTAAACCTTAATACTAAATGGAAGAAGTAAGAGTTAACAACAATAACATATACCACTTACACACATACACTAAAAACTTCCATTTTGTAAGAACCCATGTATTTATACATATTAAATGCATGAGAAATTATTTCTGAGGTGGCTGAAAGATGAAAGAAAAGAATGAAAGGATGAAGAAAAAGAAATAAACATGTTAAAACAGGAGAGGATTCTTGCATAAATCAATATGATAATATGATAATAAGCCAGAAACTGATGAGTATTAGTATAGCTCTCTATGCCCAAGGTTAAAAAATGCTTTTGTTTTTATATGTGCTGAGTTACCTCAGCTAGGAGCTCCAGCAGGTCGTGTGGATGGTTCAGGCTTGGTGAGAGTTATCCAGTCCTTCCAATGAATTCTCTCTCCCACTTTTAAAAAATGTTATTGTGTTAAGAATACTTAATGAGAGATATATCCACCACAGACTTTAAGCGTACAACACATTATTGTTAACTGTAGGTACAATGTTGTATAGCAGATCACTAGAGCTTATTCGTCTACGTTAACTGAAAGTTTATGCCTGTTGACTGATAACTCTCCATTTCACCCTCCCTCCAGCCCATAATAACCGCCATTCCATATGGCTGGACATTGGAGGACATTATGCTAATTGTAATAAGACAGGAACATAAAAACAAATTCTGCATGATTACGCTTGAATGACATATCTAAAATAGTGAAATTAATGAAATCAAACACTGAAATGATGGTTATTACCACAATAAATAAATAAACACCCACACACAGGTGACTTGTTTCCTCCTCTAAGGTCACGAAAGAACCCCTCCTACTCTGTGAAGTAGTAAGAGCCAGGGTCTTTACTGGTGGTGAGTAGGAGCAGAATGGAATTGAAGCCATGGTCTCCTGAATGGAAGAAGGGGCTAAATTGTACCAGAACAGCTTTTAAAGAGTAATTGGCTTGAAAATTTGTACTTACTAAGAAATTCTCTGCTTTAGGATTGAAAATAAACACATGAAGAAATTTGCTTTTATCTAGGAACATACTATTTCAAAAGAGTGTCAAATATTAGGCAGCTACTTAAGGCCCCAGTTGGTGGTGAAGGGGGAGGTTGGGGTGAGAGCAGTGTTCACATTTCTAGTGCATAATTCTTCTATTGCATTAGGTTTTTGATTTTTAATTAATTCCAGTTCAGCCCATTGTGCTGCATCTTCGATCCCTTTGTGTCTCTTCATCTCTAAATGGGTATGACAGAAACAGTGTCTACCTCACAGAGTTGTTAGAAGTAATAGATGAGTTAGAAGTAATAGATGAGGGGCGCCTGGGTAGCACAGTCCTTAAGTGTCTGCCTTTGGCTCAGGGCATGATCCCGGCATTCTGGGATCGAGTCCCACATTGGGCTCCTCCACTGGGAGTCTGCTTCTTCCTCTTCCACTCCCCTGCTGTTTACCCTCTCTCGCTGGCTGTCTCTCTGTCACATAAATAAATTAAAAATCTTAAAAAAAAAGAAGTAATAGATGAGTTAGTATTTAAAAGCACTTAGAACATGGCCTCGCACATAGTATGCATTATATATATGTTAAACAGTAAATTTGAAATGTCCATAGTCTTATGTGCTTTCTCTGTTCGATTTTATTTGAAAAATTTTGAGGTTTATAACAATAAACAATAAAATATAAAATTATAATTTTTATTAGATAATATTTATTAAGAAGGCTCCAGCTAGGGGCACCTGGGTGGCTCAGTCAGTTAAGTATCTGCCCTCAGCTCAGGTCATGATCCTGGGGTCCTAGGATTGAGCCCTGCATTGGGCTCCCTGCTCAGGGAGTCTGCTTCTCCCTCTGCCCCTCCCCCTGCTTCTGCGCACTCACTCACTCTCTCTCTGTCTCAAATAAATTTTAAAAAATAAAATAAAAAAAAGAATTACTTTAATGGAATTGGAAGAACACAGGAACTCCAGTTTTGCTAGGAACACTTATTTTTTTATTTATTTTTTATTAAGTTTTTTATTTTAACTCCAGTACAGTTAACATACAGTGCTATATTAATTTTAGGTGTACAGTAGAGTGATTAATCAATTCTATACAATACTTATCATGTCCATCATGATAAGTATACTTTTAATTCCCATCACCTTTTTCACCCATCCCGCCACCCACCTCCCTTCATAACCATTAGTTTATTCCCTCTAGTTGAGAGTCTGTTTCTTAGTTTGTCTCTCTTTTTTTCCTTTGTTCATTTGTTTTGTTTCTTACATTGCACACATGGGTGAAATCATATGGTATTTTTCTTTCTCTGACTGACTTATTTCGCTTAGCATTCTGCTGTATAACTGTGCCATCTATGTCCTTGCAAATGGCAAGATTTCATTTTGTTTTATGTCTGAATATTATTCCATTGTGTATTTACCACATCTTTATCCATTCATCTATCCATGGACACTTGGGTTGCTTCCATAATTTGGCTATTGTAAATAATGCTACAATAAACATAGGGGTGCATGTATCCCTTTGAATTAGTATTTTCATGTTTTTGGGTAAATATCCAGTAGTGTAATTACTGGATCATAAGGTAGTTCTATTTTTAATTTTTTAAGGAAACTCCATACTGTTTTCCATAGTGGTTGCACCAGTTTGCATTCCCACCAACAGTGCAATAGAGTTCCCCTTTCTCCACATCCTCACCAACCCCTGTTGTTTCTTATGTTGTTGATTTTAGCCATTCTGACAGGTATGAGGTGGTAACTCACTGTAGTTTTGATTTGCATTTCCCTGATGATAAGTGATGTTCAGCATATTTTCATGTGTCTGTGGCCATCTGGATGTCTTCTCTGGAGGAATGTGTGTTCATGTCTTCTGCCTATTTTTTATTGGATTATTTGATTTTGTGGTGTGGAATTATATCATTTCTTTATATATTTTAGATATTAACCCTTTTTTGGATATGTCATTTGTGAATATCTTCTCCCATTCCATAGGTTGCCTTTTAGTTTTGTTGATTGTTTTCTTTGCTGTGCAGAAGCTTCTTATTTTGATCAAGTCCCATTAGTTTATTTTTGCTTTTATTTCCCTTTCCTCCAGAAGCATATCTAGAGATGTTGCTACAGCTAGTGTCTGAGAAATTGCTGCCTGTGCACTATTCTAGGATTTTTATTGGTTTCAGCTCTCATATTTAGGTCTTTAATCCATTTTGAATTTATTTTTGTGTATGGTGTAAGAAAGTGGTCAAGTTTCATTCTTTTGCATGTAGCTGTCCAGTTTTTCCAACACCGTTTGTTGAAGAGACTGTCTTTTTCCCATTGGATATTATTTCTTCTTTGTTGAAGATTAATTGCCCGTATAATTATGGGTTATTTATGGGCTTTCTATTCTGTCCTTTTGATCTTTGTGACTGTATTTATGCAAATACTATACTGTTTTGATTACTACAGCTTCATAATATAACTTGAAGACTGCAATTATGATACCTTCAGTTTTGTTTTTTCTATTTCAAGACTGCTTTGGCAATTTGGGGTCTTTTGTGGTTCATACAAATTATAAGATTGTTTGCTCTAGCTCTGTGAAAAATGCTATTGGTGTATCAATGGGGATTGCATTAAATCTGTATTGACATTTTAACAATAATTGTTCTTCCAATCCATGAGCATGGAATGTCTTTCCATTTCTTTGTGTCGTCTTGAATTTCTTTCATCAGCGTTTTATAGTTTTCAGAGTATAGGTCTGTCACCTTTCTGGTTAAGTTTATTTCTAGATATTTTATTGGTTTTGATGCAATTGTAAATGGGATTGTTTTCTTAATTTCACTTTCTGGTGCTTCATTATTAGTGTATAAGAATAAAACAAATGTCTGTACATTGATTTTGTGTCCTGCAACTTCAGTGAAGTTCTGTATCATTTCTAGCAATTTGGATGCCTTTTATCTCTCCATGTTGTCTAATTGCTATAGCTAGGACTTCAAGTACTGTGTTGACTAAAAGTGGTGAGTATGGCCTCTTTATCTTGTTCCTAAGGTCATTTAGGGGAAAAGCTCTTGGTTTTTCTCCATTGAGTATGATGCTGGCTTTCTGGGTTTTTCATATCAGGCCTTTATTATGTTTAGGTATGTTCCCTCTAGACTTACTTTGTTGAGGGTTTTTGTCATGAACCAGCATTGTACTTTGTCAAATACTTTTTCTGCATTTATTGTAATGACCCTATGGTTTTTATCCTTTCTCTTACTGATGTGGTGTATCTCATTGATTTAACTGAAAAAATAGAACCACTCCTGCATCTTGGGAGTAAATCCTACCTGATTGTGGTAAATGATTTTTTTGATGTATTGTTGGATTCTGTTTGCTAGTATTTTGTTGAAGATTTTTGTATCTATGTTTGTCAGAGATATTGGCCTACGGTACTCTTTTTTTGTGGTATCTTTATCTGGTGTGATATCAGGTTGATCCTGGTCTAATAGATGAATTTCAAAGTTTTCCTTCCTGTTATATTTTTTGGAATAGTTTGCGAAGAATAGATATTAACTCTTTTTTAAATATTTGGCGCAATACCCCTGTGAAGCATTCTGGCCCTGGACTTTCGTTTGTTGGGAGATTTTTGATTACTGATTCAATTTCCTTGTTTGTTACTGGTCTGTTTATGTTTTCTATTTCCTCCTGTTTCAGTTTTGGTACCTTATATGTTTCTAGGAACTCATCCATTTCTTCCACATTATCTAATTTGTTGGCATTCAGTTTTCCATAATATTCACTTATAAGTTCGTATTTCTGTGGTGTTGGTTATTATTTCTCCTTTAATTTGTGATTTTATTTATTTGGCTTCTCTCTGTTTTTGTTTTTTTATGAGTCTGGCTAAAGGTTTATCAATTTTGTTTCATGCAGTAAGCTTCAGGGCTTACTTATGAAATATTCTTTCTTTGAGCTGATCTGCGTATTAAAAGTTGGTGGGGTGAATGGGTGGTTAAACCAGTGGAGTGTCCAACTCTTATTTTGGCTCAGGTCATCATCTCAGCATTGTAAGATCAAGCCCCCCATCAGTCTCCACACTCACCTGGGGTGTCTGCTTGGGCTTCTCTTTCTCTTCCTCTGCTCTACCTCCCCCCGCCCATAAAAATAAATAAAATAAATCTTTAAGAAAAAACTTGGAGATAGGACCCTGACAATGAGAAATATTTTTTAAAAATGGAATATGCCATTTGTTTATTGGATTGTTTTAATTCTCCTTGGAATGTGAAATTTTTTAAACTTTCAATTTGTTCAACTTCTTAATCAGAACTATGAAAATACAGTTAAAATAATTAACATCAAAATATACAGTTAAAGAATTTAATACCAAAAAACATGTTGTTTCATAAAATGCTTCAGTAAATGTGTAGTAGCCTATGGAAATAGTGACTTGTTACACTGCATTAGAATAACAGGAAAGCATCTAAGAAATGCCCTGATAAAAGATTAGAATGCCAAGGTTTAGTCAGTGTTAATGTGAAAAAGATGGCATTGGCAAAAAGTAAAACCTTAGACTTTGGGAAATGCTTCCAATACTGAAGCTGCTGTGCCTTTGATTTTATTTTCTAGGTCATTGTTTCCCGAACTAGATGCTGAACCCCCAGTGGGACTGTGAAGATATTGTGAGTGTTCTTGGTGATCAGAGCAGAAGACATCCAACAGGGTAGGTAGCAGTGAGGAACTGCAGGCAATTATATAAATGAACCAGATGCCCTCTCTCCTTGGTCCCTCTCTCAGTAGCTCCAAATCATCATGCTTTCTTCTAGTCTTTTCAGATCTTCTACCTTGCTGAAAGAGAGATGAGTGTTCTCCCTTTTTTTCCCCTCTCCTTAATAATTATAGCTAATGACTGTTGAGAAGTTACTTTGTGCCATGAGTCAATGTAGTGTGTGTGCATTAAATAGATTATTGCATTTAAACCTCAGCATAATTCTGTGAGATAGGTATTATTGTTTTTTCTCCAGATCATAAATGGAGAAGCTGAGGATTGGGGAGTTTTAGTGATTTCAAAGTCATTCGGCTAAAAAAAGATGCTGCAGATTTTCAGCACAGGCAGCCTGAATGTGGAACCCCCAGTCTTTTCTCTCTGTTCTCCTTTTGTTTTCATTATTGAATCTTATTGGATGAAGTGGCCTAAGGACCATTTCTCTATCATTATGAACTAGGTGGAGGATGGAGAGTAAGCCACTTAAGTGGGGCAACTCAGATAGAATATTCCAAGCTTTTCCAAATGACAAAAATGTTTCCTACAGAGATTAAGAAATGCCCTTTTAGAATCCTCAAACTCTGATTAAGAATCATTTTCTCTAGGAGAGAAGGAGAAATTATTTTTAAAATGCAGCAGATGTGTGAAGGACATAGAGGTTGGTAAAAATTCAGAAACCTTATTAGATAATTCTCTAGCTTCTCAGACCAAACTGCTTTGTTAAATATTTTGGGTGAGGATGTCATCATTGTGTAAGAATTTTTCAGTCTTTTCCATAAAGATGCTAAAGTGTGTCCATCTCACCTTCTCTTTGCTTACTTCTGCCGTCTCCTGCTTCTCATGAATATAACTCTGCAATATTGTCGTCATTGGAAAGAATTAAGGGACACATTTAACAGCTGAATTCTTCCAAATGAATTCCAAACTTAATAGAAATGAGATTTCTTGTAGTGGTAGCAAAAAGAGTTGTGGCATTTTATTCCACAATTAAAAAAAAAACAACAGACAGTACTATTAAAGACAGTTAGTTGAAGGCACTGGACAATATCCAAAGGCAAACAGAAACTTAGGAAAAAAATACTCTTGGAAGACTGTTACTGCATTGGTGAAGAATTGTACATTTGTGACTCTTGCACCTGGGAAGCTCTCCTGACCCAACCGTGGCATAAGAAAACCTCAGCCATACTAGTGTAAAGAAGGAAGTATTCAAATTTGAAGCAACAGAATCACTGGTGTGTTATGAGGGGATTTTGGAGAAAAACACATTTACCTAACAAATTGTTTTATTTTTCCCCTCAAATAGGATTTGGGGCTGTCTTCCTTCTGACAGGCCATTCTCTCAGTGCTCTGCGATTGTCTGTTATCTCATACATGGTGCTTATACTATTTGTTTTACTTGAAAAGCACTGTATATGTTGGCATATTTAGGGCACAGCAGACATATGAGACCTTTATGTTTAACTTTGGTTGTGGGCAGAAGCCTTCCTTTGGGAGATAAAGGCTATAGGAGTATGGGGGGAAACAACAGAATACGTTCTGTACAAGAAAAACTTGCCTTTGGTCATTGTTACTATACTTCTGGTTGTTCATTTGGGAAATAATTCATTGGATACCCAAGTGTTATGGCCTATTAATTTGGATAACCCTAAGTGTCACACTGAGGTGACACAGGGTAGTTCAGTGGCTTGGAAGACTAAAATGTTTATAGGACTTGCATCAATTTGGGAGTATTCTCCAGATTTAGATACACCTTAAAGATGAGGGAAACAAAGATCTAGCCTGATCTGTACTCTTTACTTACCCTCTGCAGACTATGGCCATCAATTTGACCTCATCTACACACATAACACTCCACTGGAGACTGATTCAATCTCCCTGGGTGACGTCAGTTAAGGTTACTTAAGAGAAATAGAACCAATCAGATAATACACCTGTATAAAGAGATGAATTATAAAGAATTGGGTCGTGCGGTTATGGAAGCTAAGAAGTCCCAAGATTTTCAAGTCAGCAAACTGGAGACCTAGGAGAGCCAATGGTGTAGTTCTAATCTGAGTCTAAAAGCCTGAGAACTAAGACAGCATATAGTATAAGTTCTAGTCCAAGTGTAAGTCTCAAAGCAGAAGACCAATGTCCCAGCTTGAAGACCAGCAGAGAGACAAAATTCTTTCTTACTCAACCTTCTTTATTCTTTTCAGGCTTTCGATGAATTGGATTGAGGCCCATTCACATTGCAGACAGGGTTGCACTTTACTCAGCCTACTGATTCAAATGTTAATCTTATCCAAAAACACTCTCTCAGAAATAACCAGAATAATATTTTTTTTTTTAAGATTTTATTTATTTGACAGAGAGAGAGGCAGCAAGAGAGGGAACCATCATAGTAACTCATAGTGAACAAGGTCTATCTGGTTAATCTCTTTGGCCTCAGAGCTGACCTTGATTAGAAAAGTATACCTCATAACCTCATGTTTCTTGTCGGGTGTAGGCTGGGCTGGGCTAAATTCTTCATACCAAAGATTGAGTAACTACCATAGTGAGGATATTACAAAGCCACCCAGGCAAAAATAGAAACTGGTTAGCATTCCCAGGTAATACTTGGCCAAAAGAAATATGTCTTATAGATAAATGCCTTGAGCATGTTAAAATCTAGTTCGAGAAATACCAAGTTGACTGTAACACAGGACAGCCTTGGCAAGGGCCATAATAAAGAAAAAGAATGCTATGAGAGTACAGGATAAGGAATAGAGAAAGGCATTTTAGTTGTGTCTTAAGTTTTTTCATCATTTATCTTCACCTTCGCTTATTTGGGGCACCTTTGTTTTCAACTGAAGTATAATTCACATACCATAAAATCTACCATTTCATATTGTACAATTCACTGATTTTCAGTATATTCATATGGTTGTGCAACCACACCATTATCTAATGCCAGAATATTTTTTTTCTCCCTCAGGGCAGATTTTTGCAGCATATAATGTTTTCTTGAATTTCACCATCCTGTACAAATCTAAGGGTATATACAAATGCTCCAGAATGAATTTATTGGTGAAATATGCTAACTCATCAATGTGGACAGAGAAGCAGTTGCTTTTTAATTTATTATACGAAACCTCTTGCCTCATATGTCATCAGTAAGTCATCAATTTGGACTATTTGAGAATGAAACTTTATCAGCTTCTTCTACTGCATCTTTGCCCTAACATTTTTAGTACAGTTTTACATGTTCATCTTATTTTCCCATCAACTGTGTGACTTTTCCTTTTTAGGGAAACAATTTCAGTTACTAAATAAGTTACTTCGTAAGCCTTTTTACTAAAACTTTAGTCTGTTTTGGGATTCCAGTTGCCATTTAAAATAATCAGCATCTTTACTTGTTAACTGGCTGTAATTTGTGGTCAGGGTTTTCTCAGTTTTGCTGGAAGTATCACAGCCCTTGAAAGCTCTTTGCTTTCCAGGCTACATGCAATGGAAGATCCACCTGGATCACCAGCCCATTTAAAATCCTTTGATAAGTACCTTTCATTATAAAAATAGATTCTGTTTTCTGTGTCTCTTGTTACACTAAGACAGCAGAATGACTCAGATTATAAGTATTTGTCACTAACCATATCAGAATTGTCTGTACACCTAGGCCTAGAAATCTCCTTTTTTCATCTCAAAGCTTGTCTCCAGAATTCATTGCATTGCACTGTCATACATGTCTGCAAGACACAAACAAGTACTATGTACAACAGAAGGGTATAATAAATAACCAAACGTCAAATTTTCAAAACATACAGCGTGACAGTACAATTTACTTACCAATCTGTGCTTTGCAATGTTTTCAATAGCAAGGTGTCAAGGAGAGAATTGAGCCGCAGCGTGTAAAAATCCCTTCTTTTAGAGTAAGGTCTCCCTTTGATTCTCTGTTACAATATTAGAAATTTTTGGCATTGGGTGAAGGGAGAATGGGGGAGATGATGGGAGGAGGAGGCTCTCATCAATCTACTGTCTTCCCTCTGTGGATCCCCACTGTTTATTATTGGCTATCCCTTTCTTGTATGAATACTTGAAAAGGACCCAAACGAGCTTTGTCTTACTAATTTCTAATACTGTTATAATATATTTGTTTAATATTCAATGCTGGTAACTTGAGCCACTATCAGTAGGAGATACATTTTGAGTTATTTTCTGCTGGCGCTAAGTCTCATCTGAGTTGCTCAGCTGTCTTGCCTTGGAAGCTATATGCTCAATAGTATTTGACCTTGATGGAGTCCCTGGGCTGCTGAGTCAAAGGTCAGAGGAACAAAAACCTTGTTGCCTGGTACTAACCCCCTTTAGTACTTACCAACTCTAATAGCCTTTTTACTTGTCTGTTTTCCCCCCACTGAATTGGATGTTCCATAAAGGAAAGTTTTTTTTTCTGATTTACTTTTAATTCCCCAGCAACACCCTATAAAAGGCAAATGTTTCCTAAGTGTTTACATCTTGAGTGAATGCTGAACTCCCTAAAACATCTTGCATCCTCCTGCTTCATACTTATTTGTGAAGACAACTACTCTCACAGAATGTTCATAGTAGTCTAATTTTAATTGTGGCAAACCCCAGTGGGCACTGAGCAAGAGCCTAACTCAAAAACGCATTAAAGCCCCACTCTGTTGATGGCAGAATCAATGTAATTTTTTCTGGTGAAACAGAAACAACTCAAGTAACACTCAGTATTTTTTGTGTGCATTTTGGCCCATGGGCTATAAACAAATGAAAAGTAATTTTATCCCAGCTGAAGCAATCACCTTTGAGGAATCTCAGAGCCTGTGGTATCTTGAATTACTGAAAATATCTCAACTCTGGTGTCTCCTTAAGACATACATCTGTAGACTGTGCTCTGCCAATGGGGATTATTTAGTCATTTATGATGATGCATCATAGGAAGGGCACAAAATGTTGTCCTTCTCTTGCCTCAGACTCTGGGGATATTTGCAGGAAATTAGATACTTTACTTTTGAGAAAATTCATTGGCTCTAGTTATTTGTTTCCTAGTTCAAAGCATTCCTTTGCCCCTGCCATGGGATATTATGGAAATTCCCAGGGCTTGCTGCCTTTTTTTTTTTTTTTTTTTTTTTTTATCAGAGCCACCCCTGTTGTCTTTTATTCTCAAGAGCAAGTCATGCCATTGGGGTGACATTTAAGAGCCATTTGACCCTCTCCTTGTCTTAATATTAACACTTGTCACCAGTGACATGCTACAACATATCACAGCTTTTTTTAGTACAATTGAGCCCATTTGTTTTCCTTTTTTTCTCTGATGTCTTCCAGATCAGATTACTAATAAAGTCATCATTGCTTTCTTGTAAGTCTCTATTACCATTTCTTTGCCAGTATTTCTTGTTTCCATTTCTTGTGTTGATTATCTTTCAGACTCACTATGTCTACTCTGATACGGAATTTCCTATTTTAGGTCCTTTTTTTCCCCCTACCTTTTGGATTTTTCCTTTTCAGAGTCTTATTTTGCTTAAACTCTCCCCGGTGGAGATGACCTACTTCTCACTGAGCTCTTGTTTAAGATCCACTTGATTGAGAAACTTTTCCTGAACCACATTACACCAAGATTATGTGGATGACTAGAAAAAACACTGTCTGAGCTTCAGAAAAATTTTAAAATGTCTGCTGTGGCTATTTCTGTTCCCTGAAGTTGTTCGGGACTTGCTAAACGATCTTCTTAACTCTGTGTGAACCTGGCCTTCCTCAGAATGGTGTGAAGGATGAGAGGGAAGAAATAACTCATCTTTTCTCCTATATCAAAAATGAAGTGGACAATCCTTAAGAACCGTTATGATATAGCTATCATGAATCACACCATTTTATGCTGAGATAACCAAGTCTAGAAAGAAGGTTAATCTCCAGTCAATACAGCTAACAAAGTTGGAAGGAACCAGTATTCCAAGCCAGGCAATAGAATTTCCAATCCCAAACTCTACCTTTTAAATATAGTTTGATCTCTGGGTTTGGTTTAAAATGGATACATTTTCTAGTGTTATAGTTTTATAAATAATTGGGATACGAGGTGGGGAAAGAAGTCACATAATAATATATGAAGATCTTGTTAAATATTGATTGGGTCTTACTAAGGGCCAGCAATCTTACAGAAGCTGGGGATATATCAAGGGACACTCAGACTAGCCTTGTTCAATATTGTAGTTTCCATTCACAGGGAAGCGTGAGATAATGGTTAGAGCTCTGAGGGAAATAAAGCAAGACGGTTTATTTGATGGTAACTGTTGAGTGATGCTACCTTAGATGGGGGCCTGGGGAGGCTTTTCAGAGGAGGTGACATTAGAACTGAGAATTGAATAGTTCATATTTTATGTATTACTGTTAGGAATTAGAAATAAATGTTTCAAAATGTGTCAAAAATTTGAAAACAATATGAAATCCTTCCAAAGCCAAAACAAAACAAAAACAAAACTTAGTGAAGCATCCTCTTATTAAAAATCAGTTAAAGATAGAAAAACAATTTCCAAGTCTCTTTTCTCTCTAACGTTTATTCTCTTGCTCTCCCTTTTGGGGGGGGGGGTTCAAGAGACATTTATTTTTTCACTTTATTTCTATCAAGTTACATATAGACAGAGTTTAAGACGTTGAATAGTTTTGAAAGAGCTTAAAAGGAAAAATAATTGCCTTCTGTTACACTCATCCCCATCTGTAGTACCCACATCTCAGAGACAACCATCTTCAATCTTTGCTTTTTTCTCAGGCTTTTGCCTTTATTACTTCAAAATGATAGGTTTATACAGTTCCTTGATTTTTCAGTTTTCTGTGTTATGTATTGATTTATTCTATTGTACTGACATTTTAACTTTCTTATTCTCTCCTCCCACATCTCCTCTATCTTTAGAAAGAGTTATACAGTTAGTTTTAATTAGATCAATTTAGATCTATTAAATCTTGAATCAATTAGATCATTAGAATTAATGGCTCTGAGTTCACATTATGATGGGGAATGAGTTAAATGCTATTCACATATGAGCCATGTAGCTGATTGTGATTACCTTTCCTTTCTTGTATATCCTTTTGTCTTCCCAAGTGTTAATGATTGACTTGTTTATTTATTTAAACTTATTTATTTGAGAGAGAGAACATGAGCAGGAGGGGCAGAGGGAGAGAGAATCCCCAGCAGACTCTCCACAGAGCATAGAGCCCCATGTGGAGCTCGATCTCACAACCCTGAGATCGTGACCTGAGCTGAAGCCAAGAGTCGGAGGCTTAACTGACTGAGCCACCCAGGTGCCCCTGACTCATTTTAAATTTTAATTTGTTTTTTTACCTATGTATCATTAATTCATACCCAAATTCTCCCTCAGAATTATAAATCTCCTTTCAAGCATTCAGACACATTTAGTAGTCTATCCATTGCAACTTTTTCTTGGAAATATTTCTCCTTGAGCCCTGCATTCTCTTGCTCTAATCTGAACTGGTTGATTTCCCATCATTCTGAGATTCCCATTTTCCTTTTTTTTTTTTTTTTTTTTTAATGAGAAGCTGTGTATCTTTGATTTCATGTCTTCTTTTTTCTTGGGTTGGTTGGCCAGATAATGACCATTCAAAGATGTGCACATCCTAACCCCTGAAGCTTGTGTACATGCTACTTCATGTGGTAAAAGACTCTGTAGTTGGGATTAAGAACCTTGAGCTAGAGAGCTTGTTCTGAATTTTCCAGGTGGGCCCATCATAATTACATTAGTCTTTACAAGTGAAAGAGGAAAGCATCAGAGTCAGAGAGAGATTAGAAGATGTTATGCTGCTGGCTTTGAAAATAGAGGAAGGGACCATGAGCCAAGGAAGGTAGGCAGCTTCTAGAAGCTGGAAAAGGGAAGGCAGCAGATTTTCCCTTACAGCCTCTTGCAAGAACATAACTCCACCTACACCTTGGTTTTAGTACTTGTGACTTCCAGAACTGTAAGATAATAAATTTGTATTGTTTTAAACCATGAAGTTTTGGTAATTAATTATAGCAGCAATAGGAAACTAATATGCTGGGTTGCTCTAATTTTGGTAGGTCACTTCCTCTAGCATCTTGAACACATTGCATGGAAGATAGAATTTCTAATGCCTCATATATCCAAAAGTACCTTTATTTTTACCTAAGAGTTCTTAAGGATAATATTATTCCCTCAGGATTTTGAAGGTGTTTTGCTGTTGTATTGCTTCTTCCAGTGAGAAGTTTAATGTCTTTCAGATGCCTGATCCTTTGTCCCCTCTTTTATTCATTTTTCTCTAAGAGAGCTTCTCATATACTCTTTTTGTCCCCACTCTTGAGAAATTTCCTCATGATATGCTTTGCTTTATTTATTTTTTTTTAAAGATTTTATTTATTTATTCGACAGAGAGAGAGACAGCCAGCGAGAGAGGGAACACAAGCAGGGGGAGTGGGAGAGGAAGAAGCAGGCTCATAGCGGAGGAGCCTGATGTGGGGCTCGATCCCAGAACTCCGGAATCACGCCCTGAGCCGAAGGCAGACGCTTAACCGCTGTGCCACCCAGGCGCCCCTATGCTTTGCTTTAGTATAGGTCTTCCTCTATCTATGATATTAAGCCCTCGTAATAAAGAAACTTATTCAGTTCTGGACCATTTTCTGAATCATTTATTTGATAATTTCTTTCCCACTCTTTTCTCTGTTCTCTCTTTCTGGAACTTTTGCTCCTTGGCTGGTGAACATTCTGAATTGACCTTCAAAGTTTTCTTGTTTTACCTCCTGTTTTCTGTTTCTGTCTTTGCTCTACTGTGTAGAGATTGCCTTAACCACATCCTCTAACTCTTCTTAAGTTTGTCATTTCCTCTATCTGATTTTTAATTTCTAAGACCTCTTTCTTGATTTTTGAGTATTCCTTAAAATTTTGCCATTTTTAAAAAATAAATGTAGTATTTTCTTTTCCCTTTTTAAAGAAAATAATTAAAATATCTGGCTCCCGTTAGGATATCTTTTTCTGCTGTCCCAGTTCATTTTGGTCTTTGCTTCATATAAGAGACTTTCCTGAAGTGTTGATGCTTCTTATGTACCTGTTCACATATAAGAGTAAGGCCGTATAAAGCTAATAGGGAGCTCTATGTGTCAATTTGTATGTTGGAGTTGGGGGTAGGAGCCAGACAAAGGCTGCTATTGATGGTCTTCACTGAAGTGTTCTTTGGCTTGGCTCTTTCTGGAATACAGTTTTGATGGTTATTGTGGGTCATCACCAGATGTGCTCATCATTGACTTCTGAGACAACCACTTTAATCTCTGGTCTCAGATATAAAGTGTCTGCTGGTGTTCTTAAAGACAAATAGGAGAATGGACTCATGTATCTCATTGTTCATTGTGTAGACTTTCACTTAATCCTTCTGTTTTGCATTTTGCCTGGGGTCCTCCTATAGTCTCCCAGATTTAATCTCTCCAAGTCCACTGTGGGGATGGAGGACAGAATCCATGTTTTTCACAGCTTCTCTGTATAAATTCTTTAACAGCCCTCTGTATCAAATCCTATTGCAACCCTATGATGCCTCTTAGTTTCTGAGAATTTCTTGGATTTTGAGGCCCAAAACAGCTAGCTTCTGGTTTCTTCCATTTGGGGTTTTTCTTGCTCTCTAATCTTTTTTCTAACTTCTAAAACTAGGTCTCAGTCATCTTTTCTTAGGTTCACTTTATTCTTACACTCCTCTCTAAATCTTTTCACTATCATTTTAGTGAATTTCAGGACAGAGCAGTGGAAATGAAATGTGTTCAGTCCTTCATGTTTAACTGAAGTTGAAGAATGTATTTATTTATTTATTTATTTTTTACAGTTATATTGATTTTTAACAAAAACACATTTTCTGGACTCTAGTACTCAGCTTTTAATTTAAATCTGGAAGTTACTCCCTTTTTTACTAAAGTACATGACAAAGTAACTGATGAGCCTATGAAATTATATAGTCCTTCTACCAATTTTCTGGCTGTGTTGGTGATTGATAATTAAAGTGAAAGTGTCCATGGCCACCTTGAGAGCACCTTGTGCTGTGTCATTGCCATATCTGCATGTCATGTAAAAATTGTTTGAAAATTAGTGATAGTTCAAAATTAGTGAGCTTTTCTTTTTTTTTTAATTTTTTAATTTAAATTCAGTTAGTTAACATATATTACTGGCTTCAGAGGTAGAGGTCAGTGATTCATCAGTCTTATATAATATCCAGTGTTCATTACATCCCATGCCCTCCTTAAAGTCCATCACCTAGTTACCCCATCCCCCCCACAGCAACCCTCAGTTTGTTTCCTTTGATTGAAAGTCTCTTATGGTTTGTTTCTCTCTCTGATTTCGTCTTGTTTTATTTTTTCCTCTCATCCCCTATGCTCCTCTGTTTTGTTTCTTAAATCAATCAGACTAACAGACAATTATCATATGATCTCACTCATATGTGGAATTGAGTGAGCTTTTCTTAAAGGTGTATTTTATTCAATGACTATGAAAGATACAGTTTATTTTCATGGTGCTGAGAGACATATCCCAGTGTTTTCTTCTTTCATTAATAGAATTTCATTTTTAAAAAAGTGAATTCAAAAAATTTTTCTGAAACTCCAACCCAACACAATTTTCTTTGTTTTGTTAGCTTTTTTATTTCACCCTCATCTGAATTTATATCTTCTGATTCAGTGGAAATACTTTTTATACTGGGCCACTATGTAAAGTATTTGTCCTAAAATTACTTTTTTAAGTTTTAAGACAGTACCTGGTTCTGATTTTTTGGGGCAAACTAAAGAAATCTGTGCTTACTTTATCCATGTTTCTGAGGATATTCATCTCCATGGCTCTTTAATCTTAATCTTTTTATAAAGGAGAACCTTAATTTTTTTAGTCTGTGTTCAAACTGTTACCTTTTATTATTTTAATTTTGTGTCTTTGGACCTTCTCCAGCTTCATTGTATTTGTTTTGAGGTTCATTAACCAGAAAGTCATATGGCACTTCTGGTGTGAATTCTTTATGCGTTTTTAATCAGGATAAAATTTTGTTTTCTGTTTGGCTCCGTGTATTTTCTGATGAGGTCCAGAGCTTTTCTTGTTCTAGACTTCATTTCAAAGTCTTCAGAGCATCTATAATAGTAACTGGATTGACTTTCAAGACAAAAGTATGATCTTTAGTTCTGTCATTTTTATTTAGAATAAAAATCAATAGCAACTAGAAGATTCTTTAGAAGTTATATTGCAAAGTTCCGTGTGAGGGAATAAAATCCATACGGAGCTTAGGTGTCTAGGGTATAGATTGCCCAAGAAACCTGGATTCTTGAATCATGACCAGGAATTTTCTCTCTGCATACTTCTGCCTAGTAAATAATGTCTAGCCTATCTAAATTTAGGTCAAGTCCCTGTTTTAGATGAATTAGGAGAGTCCTATGCACCATCCTCTTCTTTCCTTCCCTAATATTACTTCCATTGTTTTTATCATCCGCAATTTCCTTCCCCCATGTGTGTCTATACTCCTTATAGTTTTCTCTTAATCCCATCTACTGTTTCCATACCTTCTCTCAGTGCTACCTGCTTTGAATCTATAATCAGTGGTGAGTTTGGGTCTCTCTCAGAAGGAGAGGATTAAAGACCCGAGCTCCAGTCTGCTGTGTTTCTGGTTTTGACCCTCGCCTGTCCGTGCTACACACGGCAGCTTGTGAATTCTGTAGAAAAACCATCTGCGGAGAAAGAGAAAAAAATAAAGCAGATTCCCTAAGTCAGGACTGGAGTTGGAGAGAACACCAAGGTAGCTCTCCGGTTCTTTACAGGACTCGGCTATCCTCTCAGGTCTTGGGGTTGCATAAAATATCCTTCTGTCCCTCTAATAAATCTTCCTTCTGTGCTTATAAGAGCTCAGGTTCATTTCTGCGACTACCGGCTGAATTGTCCTAGCTAATACCGTATGTTTAAATATGTTGAAAATAATATTATCAGCTAAAATTTTCATCTTAAACACCACCTTTAACATCACTTTCTATCAGGAAAATGTGTGTTCAAATAACATAAATTACTGTTGGGAATAAAATTTAAATTGTAAATTTGGGATTGCTTTTTTTTTTTTTAATCAGTTAGTTTTTATTAATTATCCATGTTTTTTTTCACTTTTAAGCACACATTTATATCTCAGTCTCCTCTTTATGTCCTTAGTAGGGATAGGATTCATGCTCTGTCCTAAGAGGCAATCTTTAGCTGCTGCTGACTGTCAATGATTCTCCCTATATCATTGGCCTATCCCAGTGAACCTCTTGACATTTTTCAGTCAGAGTTTTTGCAGGAATAAATTCAGTATCAGTTAAAAATTTGTCATGTGTAGAAACAAGGAGAAAAGGCTTTTGCAGCATCCACATCTCTCAAAAGAATAAATCTACTAACCCAAAAATCTTCTTTGCCATAAAGTTTTAAAAATGCAAAGTGAAAAAAAAAAAGTTGAAAAATCTGGTCTTTAAATCAGTCAAATTGGCTCAGTTAATAAATAGCTTCTGAATGTTCAGGCATGCTTTTAGGTGGCTGTGTGTGTGTGTGTGTCTATTGTAGGCTTTGAGCTGCTGGTACTAAAGCATTTTAAGTCAGATAAGGAAAAAATAGATAAATATGGTCTGTTAATTGCTGAGGCAGTATCCAGTGAACATCAATTAAAACAGAAGGCTTTGAAATCAGGGAAAAATAATTTTAAAGAGGGCTGTTGTTTTTGTTAATTATAGAGTAAGAATGAGGCTAATTCACTGCTTCCCTCCAACCCCCAGCCATAGATAAAGGAATCTCAATAGCATATCATTCAGTACAAGAATTTTACCATCAGTTTTATTCATCAGCGAAACCAAAGAAACAATTGCAGGATGTTCTCTATTATTTAGCATGGAATGCCTTTATCACTTTACGTCCTTGCCTGACATTCCTCCTTGTTTGTTGCCATTAAATACTTGGCTTTTAGTCACACAGTGCACTGCCAAATAAGTCACTGCAGGAGTTTATGTTGTATTACTTAGGGGGTTACAGCAGTGTCAGCTCTTTCTTAAAACAGTTGGTCAACACTGCCTACCAAGTTGAGTACAGTGGAACTTATAATATGAGGCCATACTGATTCCCATGAGAAGCAAAATAAATAATGAACTATATAAAAAGTGATACTGAGAATGAGTTGATTGTCAGACTACTCGATTTCATTGATGATTTCATTTTTAAGAGGTATGACAAAACCCTGTAGTGTTCTGTGGTGATAATATTAAAAGTTACATTTTCTCACCGTTTGCTGCCTGTCTAAAAGTGAAGGCAAATGCTTTTTGGGGGGAGGTGCATGTTTTTCTTTTTTGTATTTAATTAGTTGACTCTTCTATAGATAGGAGAACACAACTAACCTGGGCAGGGTAATCACTCTGCTGTCATTTTCTGAATTATTCCAATGTGATTTTCAGAGCATGGCTTCCATAGATCATTTATTCATTTAGTAGTAATGCTTTATGGAAGTAGATATGCTGCATTTCCTTATGTGATTTTATAATTTATAAGGACAATTTGGCGATGATAAGTTTGGATGCTTTCCTAAGACGCTTTGGCTATCTTCTCCTAACCATATGATGAGCCAAATCTTTCAAATCTCTCCTTTAAATCTTTTGCTTCGGGCATAGTTTCTGGATATAGTATGAGCAGTTTGCTTCTGAAGTTGGCTGTTGTGGGCTGGATGCTACTTGGCAGTTAATTCTCTTTCTTTCTCTGTGGACTCTAGGTGGAATGTCCTTGAAATAGTGATGATGCATGACTTTTTGCTACCATGTCCAGGATAGTCCTGGTAATTTTAATTTATTTATTGATGCATGTACCAGATATACCTGTATTAATTAGTTCTATGTACACTTCTTAACTTTTTCTCACCTCTGAAATTAAAAAAGCCACATTATAGACCAGCTGAAGTTTGTCTGAATGTGGCTGGGTTTTAAATAAGAGCCTCCAAATAATTGCTTTGTTTTTAGTATATTTTCATTTACAAGGCTGTGTCATGTTTTATATTCTCTCCGTTTCAGTAATAAGTAATCATTTTGAGGTTCTTTTGAGGTTGTTGATATTTGTTTATAACCTCTGTGGTTTTAAACATTTACATAATACTGTACCTGGGTGTTTCTTATCTTGGATGATTATTTCTGTGGTTTCCGATGGCGGAAGTTCCTTTTTATTTAGAGCTAATTATCATCAATACAGGTTTTGGTCCCACTTAATACTACTTTATTTTAGAGGTTCCCTTTTTAAGACTAAAACCACATATTTCTCCTGGATGAGAATTAATTTCCAGAGGCTTGCACCATTATTGAGTCACTAAATAATTCTTGAAACTATTATACTATATTCTCCTAGTCTGTTCACTCTCCCACACTCTTAGATGATAATTTCATATAATGCTTCTTCCTTCAGCATCACTCTGAGCTTTTTATTTCACTTGAGAAAAATAAAAACAATCAGGAGAGAACTTAAAACACCTACTATAGCTACTTACCTACTTACATCTGTCCTCATATATTTTGTCTTCTCTCCTATTTACTCTAAATAACAATTTATGTTCCTAGCAAATGCCAACATCCCTCTTCTGCCAAGCTTCCTTTGTTCTTTTTTTTCTCCTTTTTCCTTTTTTTTTCTTTTTTTTTTTTTTTTTTAACTTACGTGAAGAAATTTAGGAATTCTTTGTGCTAAGTTTTTCCTCCCAAGTGGATCATTCTTATCTTTCTATAAACATGTAGCTATATCTCCCATCTTAAATAACTCTCTTTTGACTCTGCATCTTCCTATGATTATTATCCTGTTTCTTTTTTTTTCCAAAAATGTTTTAAAATTTATATATAATAAAATTCACTCTCATCTGTTTCGTAGAGTTACTGCATCATTTTGCATTGCTACCAGCAATGTGTGAGATTTCCAGTTGCTCTACTTTCTTGCCAGGACTTGGGATTGTCAGTTTCTTTTCCTTTTTCCATTCTCTCTCTTTCTTCTCATCCTCCTCCTCTACCTTCCCATTCCTTTGTAGACATTGTAGTAAGTGTATAGTGACAGCACACTGCTATTGATTGACATTTTGCTAGTGACTAATAATGTTTGTCACTTTCATAGGAAAGGTGAGCTTATTTGCCAACCATATATTTTCTTTGGTTCAGTGTCTGTTCAAATCTTTTGTCCATTTTATATTATGCTGTTTGTTTTCTTACTACTGAGATTTGAGAAATTTTAATAAATTTTATATACAATTCCTCTCAGATTCATGATTTGTGAATATTTTCTCTGAATCTTTAGCTTATTCTTTCACTTTCTTAACACTTTTTCAGAGAAAAATGTTTTTAATTTTAATAAAGCCCATTTTTTCTTTTTTTAACGATTTTTGCTTCTGATGTCAAACCTATGAACTATTTGTTTAACCCAAGGTCAAGAAAAAAATTTCTTCTATTATTTTCTTCTATTTTCTAGTTTTATGTTTACATTGGATGTACAGTATATTTTGGGCTAATTACTGAACAAACAGCAGAGGTGTAGGCTGAGGTTAATTTTTTTTCTGTATGGATGTTCAGTTGTTCCAGCATAATTTGTTGAAAAGACTGTACTTTTTTCACTGAATTCTCTTTGCACCTTTGTTAGAAGCCGTTGTGTCCATATACATGCAGATCTGTTTCCTAATTGGTTTGTATATCCCTGATGATTAGTGATGTTGAACAACTTTTCATGTACCTGTTGACCATCTCTATGTCTTTGAAAAAAATATCTGTTCAGTCCTGTGCCTATTTTTGAATCAGATTATTTGTGCCTTTGCTATTGAGTTGTATGAGTTCTTTATTTATATATGTTGGATATTAACCCCTTATCCAATACATTGTTTGAAAATTCTTCTGTTCATAGATTGCCTTTTCATTTTGTTGTTTCTTTGGCTGTGCAGGGCTTTTTAGTTTGATGTAGTCCCACTTGTTTATTTTTCCTTTTGTTGCCTGTGTTTTTGGTTTCATGTCTAAGAAATCAGTGCCAAGAACAATGCCAAGAAGATTTTCTCCTGTTTTCTTCTAGCATTTTTACAGTTTCAGGTCTTCTACATTTAAGTCTTTAATCCATTTGGAGTTAGTTTTTGTGAATGATGCAAGATCGGGATCTAATTTCATTATTTCTCATGTTTTCCCAGAACCATTTATCAAAGAAACTACCTTTTCCCCATTGATTATTCTTAGCTTCCTACCAAATATTAATTGACCATAAGCTCATAGGCTGATTTCTGGGCTCTCAGTTCTGTTCCATTGGTCTGTGTGTCTGTTTTAATGCCAGTACCATACTGTTTCGGTTACTATAGCTTTGGAATATAGATTGAAATCAGGAAGTGTGATTCCTCCAGTTTTGGGTTTTCTTTTTTTTTTCCCTCCATGTTGCTTTGGCTCTTTGGGGTCTTTTGTAGTTCCATACACATTTTAGGATTGCTTTTTCTATTTCTGTGAAAAAAAAACACCACTGGAATTTTGGTAGGCATTGCACTGACTTTTTTGAGGTAGTTTAGACATTTTAACAATAGTAATTCTACTGATCCACCAGCATGGGATATCTTACCATTTATTTGTGTCTCCTTCAATTTCTCTCATCAGTGTCTTATAGTTTTCAGTGTATAGATCTTTCACCTCCTTAGTTAAATTTATTCCTAAGTATTTTATTGTTTTTGAGGCTATTGTAAATGGGATTCTTTTCTTTATTTTTCTTTTAGATATTTTGTTGTTAACATGTAGAAATGCAAGTGCTTTTGTATGCTGATTTTATATCTTTCAACTTTACTGAATTTGTTGATTATTTCAAACAGTTTTTTGGTGGAGTTTTTATAGTTTTCTATATATAAAATCTTGTCATCTGCAAACAGAGACAATTTTATATCCTTCTTACTGATATGGATGCCTTTTATTTCTTTTTCTTGCATACTTGCTCTGATTAGGACTTGGAGAACTATTTTGAGTAAGAGTGGTACATGTGGACATTTTGTTCCTGATCTTAGGGGAAAAACTTTCGGTTTTTCACCAGTGACTATGTTAACTGTGGGTTTGTCATATATGCCCTATATTATATTGAGGTCTATTCTTTTTGTACCCAATTTGTTGAGAGTTTTTATAATAAAAGGGTGTTGAATTTTGTCACATGCTTATTCTACGTCTATTGAGAGAATCATATGCTTTTTATCCTTCATTCTATTATTATGGTAGGTCATATTTACTGATTTGTGGATATTGAACTATTTTTGCATCCAAGAAATAAATCCCACTTTATCATCATGTTTGATCCTTTTAATGTGCTGTTGAATTCACTCTGCTAGAATTTTGTTGAGAATATGTGCATCTATATTTATCAGGGATATTTGCCTATATTTTCTTTTCTTGTAATGTCATTGTCTGGCTTTGGTGCCAGGGTAACACTGGCCTCATAAAATGAGTTTGGGGGTATTCCCTCCTCTTCAATCTTTTGGAAGAGTTTGAGAAGATTGGCATTATTTTTTCTTTAAATGCTTGGTGGAATAGCCAGTGAAACCATCTGGTCTTGGGAGGTGGGTTTTTGATTACTCCTTCAGTCTCCTTACTTATTATCAGCTGTTCAGACATTTTATTTCTGCATGATTCAGTCTTGGCAGGGCATGTGTCTGTAGGAATTTATTCCAGGTTATCCAATTTGTTGGTGGGGTTTTTTTGTTGTTGTTTGGGGGGGGGGGGGGTTGGGGTTTTTTTGTTTTGTTTTGTTCTGTTTTTTACATTTGGAAGTGATCCATTTAATTGGAACAGAGTATTTATACTCTTATAATCCTGTGTATTTCTGTGGTGTCAGTTGCAATATCTTCTCTTTCTTTTATAATTTTATTTGAGGCCTCTTTTTTTCTTGGTTAGTCTATCTAAAGTTTTGTCAATTTTTTCATCTTTTCAAAAAACTAAGTTTCATGTTATTTTCATATTGTTTTTTTATTTTTTTTTCATCTCTACGTCCCTTAATTGTGCTCTAATCTTTGTTATTCCTTCTGCTACCTTTGGGTTTAGTTTTTTTTCTTTCTTTCTTTCTAATTCCTTGAGATGTAAAGTTGGGTTGTTTATTTTAAATCTTTCCTTTTTCTTTATGTAGGCATTTATTGTTATAAACTTCCTTCTTAGAAATGTTTTTACTGGGGTGCCCTGGTGGCTCAGGTGTTAAGTGTCTGCCTTCGGCTCAGGGTGTGATCTTGGAGTCCTGGGATCGAGCCCCACATTGAGCCCCACATCGAGCCCCACATCGGGCTCCTCTGATGGGAAGCCTGCTTCTTCCTCTCCCACTCCCCCTGCTTGTGTTCCCTCTCTCACTGACAGTCTCTCTCTCTGTCAAATAAACAAATAGAATCTTACAATAAAAACATTCCTTTTTTTTTTTTTATCTCACAAGTTTTGGTGTGTTGTATTTTCATTTTCATTTGTCTAAGATACTTACTGATTTTTTAAAGTTCATTTGTTTATTTTTAATCTCTGCACCTAGCATGGGCTCGAACTCACAACCCCGAGGTCAAGAGTCACATGCTTTCCTGACTAAGCCAAGTGCCCCACTTTCTGATATTTTATTTCTTCTTTGATCCCTTGATTGTTCAGGAGTGTGTTGTTTAGATGTAGTGAAAAGAAGGGGCACATGCGCCCCGATGTTCATAGCAGCAATTATGCACAATAGCCAAACTGTGGAAGGAGTCAAGATGCCCTTCAACGGATGAATGGATAAAGAAGATGTGGTTCATATATACAATGGGATATTACTCAGCCATCAGAAAGGAAGAATACCCACCATTTGCATCAGTATGGATGGAATTGAAGGGGATTATGCTAAGTTAAATAAGTCAAGCAGAGAAAGACAACTACCTTATGGTTTCACTCATATGTGGAACTATAAGGAATAGCACAGAGGACCACAGGGAAAGGGAGGAAAACTGGATGGGAAGAAATCAGAGAGGGAGATAAACCATGAGAGACTCTGGATCCTGGGAACCAAACTGAGGGTTACAGAAGGGAGGGAGGTGGAAGGAGTGGTAGCCAGGTGATGGATATTAAGGAGGTGATGCAACTAATGAATCGTTGAACACTAAAAAAAAAAAAAAAAAAAAAAAAAAAAAAAAGAACGTTATTTAGTTTCCACATATTAGTAAATTTTCAGCTTTCCTCCTGTTATTGATTTCTCGTTTCATGCCATTATAGTTGGAAAAGATACTAGAGATGATTTCTATCTTCTTAGATTTGTTAAGGCTTGCTTCATGGCCCACCATATGATCTATCCTTGAAAACGTTCTTTGAAAAGATGGCTTTTGATTGCTTTCTAAGTATTTTTTGGATGAAAGAATGAATCTACTTTTATTTATCTTATTTCTAAGTCAAATTCCCTAGCAGTTCATTCCCCACTTAAGATTGACTGTGATGTTTTAGAAATACAAACTCAAAGAAATCTTGATCACTTGAAATGAAAATAAAATCCTTTACCGGGCCTGCAAAGCACTGAATGATCTGACCCCTGCTTACCTTACAGACTTCATCTTGCTTTACTCACATCCTGGTTCACAGTTGTAGCCACCTGCCTTTCTTGAGGTTCTTTGAGGACACCAGATTCTTCCCCTGCCTCAGGACTTGCACATGCACCATTGCTTCTGCTCAGACGATCCGCACCCCATGCTTGGTTCTTGGGATAACTTTACTTTCAGTCCAGACTCACTTTTCAAATGCAAGCTCTTTACTGTTAACACAGTTTTACAATAAAGTAGCCTCATAACATCAGAAAATCTAATGACGGGGGTATGATTTTCCTAGCTCCATTACATTAATTTTATTTGGGTTGTTTAATACTTCTTGTATTTATTGAGGATTTAGTGTATTATTTAACAACAATATAAATTTTCACTTTGGTGTACTTACAGATAACAAGAGAGTATCTCTATTTTGGGGTGAGAGATTGAAAATAGGAAGGGGGAAGAGTTTTGAGGGGTATGGAGAGATTGAAAGAAGCAGATTCTGTATTGATGAGTCTCCTGTTGAAGCTAACAATATAAAGAAGAAGGTAGTGCAATTTATGCAAACAAAAAGGAGTATCTTTTATGTTCTAATCTTAAAAATGCCAGTTAATATTACTTTATATATCCTTGCGAGGTCAGTAAAGTAGGTGTTAGCAGTTGTGAACTGCAGTTGGAAAAAAGGCAAAGAGAAAGATAAAGAGACCTTTGGAAGTGAGCTTGGTGTTAAAGACTGAGTAAAAGATATTTTAATTTATCACTCCTGCTGTGATAGTTCTTGGATTTTGTTTCAATTCAGTTTGATAAACAAGTATTAAATATATTTTTTCTGCAAGTATTTTGGGGATACAAAGCAAAATAAGTCAGTCCTGCCTCCAAGGACATCCTCATCTAGGTGGAGACAGACTCCTGCAGTTAACCACACATACATTAAACCCTTTAGTCAGTGGATGCAGTGGGAAATATGATAGAATAGAAATGAAGAAACAGTCCATTTGAGCTGAGGAGAATTCAGGAATATTTTACAGTAGAGGTGGTTATTTGATCTTGGACTGACTGACAAGTTGAATTTTTGACGTATGGAGACATGGAAGAAGAGTATTTTTTTACTCCCCCAAAGTATGTAGAGTTATTAATGAGCATGGTATATTTTGTGGACGGGAATAAAATGTGGTGCTGCTGAAGCATGGAGTGTGTAGAGGGAGATGAGGTTTTTTTACCATCTGCTTTCTTCCTCATAGGAAATTCCCTATACTGGAACACAACTCCTCCCCTCGTTCCTTGGGACATTTTCTCTGAAATGCCTTGTTGACCCTGTGTGTCCATAGCACCTGTGTTTCCTCTTTCATCTGTTTTTGTTCATTCATTCATTCTTTCTTTCACTCCTTTATGCAATAAACATTTAACTGATACAGTGTTCCAAGGTGTTGTACTAAGTTAGTCTAAGTAGACATAGTGTTGAAAAAGAGACATAGCCTCCACTGAAGTTCATAGCCTAGTATACAAAGATAGAAACAAAAAACAAATACTTGTACAAATAACTAATTAAAATTACATTGCATATAACTAAGGAAGTAATGAAGAAAATGAACAAAAGCCTGTGCTTGATGAGAACAGGAAATATAGATGTCTGGCCTGATGGGAGGGGTGAAGGAAAGTATCCCCTCTATATCTCCTAGAATGACATTTCAGTTAAAACTTGATTGTTGTGTTGTCTTCTGTCTGGCATAGTATCTGGCACTTATATTTGTTATACAAATGAATACCAAGAATAAATGATACTACTATCCCTGTTACTACTTCTCGCTAATATGATTGCATACTTATTTTGAGCCAGTTTGTTAATGTACTTTAATGCAGTTTATTATTTAATCCTTATAATAACCTTATAATGTAGATACTGTTATTCTAATATCCTAATGCAGAAATTGAATCTTAGAGATATGAAGACTCTTTCCTAAGATCCCACAGCCTATTGGAAAAGCTAGAATTTGAATGCAAATTTATGTGACTCAAAATATACATGAATCTGAACCACTAGAGTGTATTGCCATCTATTGTACTTACTATAAAATCCACATGTGTCATCCTGGCCCTTGTCTCATGAGGTCTCTCTGATAATAGGAAGTAAGGGTTTAGAGAAGACTTTTTGGGAACTGCATCTGCTGTGTATCTTCTCCATCCTCTAGAAATTTCTGGGTACCTCCCATGCAGTTAGGTTTTTAAAGGTAGCAGCTTCAGGGGTCCTAAGGAGGTGTGCTATAGAGATCCTGGAATCTGTGAATGAACTGTCTCCCCCTGACATCACTTGATGGACCAATGCTAGTTTATAGCTCCATGGAGACAGAAACCTTGTCTGTTTTATTCATGACTATTCCGCAATATCAAAGTTGCTAGGTAAATGTCCTAGTACTCTAATCCATAGCCTGGGAGGAAAGTGTGGCTTATCCTAGGATTGAATGTTCTTCTGTGAGGCCTTCAAACAGACTTAAGGAATCAAAACAAACAAACAAACAAACAAACAAACAAACAAAAAACCGCAAACATTGTTTTACTTTAGATTTGGAAGCATGTTCCAACCCATTCAGATCATGAAAAGGTGAAAATTTTGAAGTGGCTGCTATTCAGCTCATCTTACCATTTGCTCCGATGGGCTCACAAGCTCCATTTTTTATATACATGGTACCCATAAGTCCCCTTCTCTGTCCTTAGAGAAGTCTCCTCCCTTTGTAGTTTCTCTTCTTTTTCCTTGTCCCCTCTGTACAGTTTACTTTTTGCTTACCCTCTCCTTCGTTTCATCCTACTCCTTTGAGAGTTCAGACTCTCGAGGAATTGTCATGCATTGAATTTTATCTAGTTGTGATGAAGAACAGGGGTGTAGGAAGATTGACAAGTTAAGTCCTTACTGAGATTTCTCCTCGGGGTTTTATATAAAAGAAAATCCAGCTCATCAGGATCTAAAGGTTAACTTTCTTCTAACATGTCTCTTGTGTGTTACTTTTTCAAAGGAATGTCTGACTCCTTTATTTCCATGTCCTCAGCTCAGCTGCACTGTTAAAGACCCTTTTCCTAATCTTGACATGGGCTAGGCAGATTCCAGGAAGAAAAAAGAAGAGAAATAAAACAAACAGATTTATCCCATCACGAAAATAATTGTAGAGTAAATGAAACAATCAGTCATCAAACAACTAGAAGAAACTAACATTCTTTACGACTCTTGTCAGAATTAAGGGAGCATAAGGAAAGTATTGGACACAGATGCTTTGATTTACAGTTCAAATTTGGAAGCTCTAAGATGGCTAAATTGAATGCAGAAAGTAGATTTAAGCAAAAAGTGTTTATTTTACCTTTCTTCTGTGCCAGGTACTGCGTTAGGTACAGGAGGCACAAAGATGAATAGATCCTTCCCTGGCCACGCCTATCACAGTCTCACTGGGAATGAGTTATGTAAACTGATAATTTCAATACACAATGATTTCAGTATTCAACAGAATTATTCCTAGGAACTCCAAACTAAACTCCAAAATAAATCAAGGAATGATTCCTGGAGAAAGTTGTACTGAACCAAGTTCTAGCCAAAGTGAAGAAGATAAGAAAAAAGGGGTATAACCTAGGAAAATATGGTAGACAAAGGGAACAGATTGCGAGAAGGCAGAGTATGCACAGGAAACTCTGTTATTAGAGCATAAAGTTTAATGGAAGGAGTGACTGAAGGTGAGTAGGGGAGTGGATAGGGGCAAGGTCTTGCAGGATCTTGTATGTTATGCTAAGGAGCCTGCGCTGGTACATGATGAATCATCAGTCAGTAAATGGAATGTTTTGCTGTCATTACAAATAACACCCCTTTTTCACTGACTTAAAACAACAAAAGTTTCTTTTTCTTTCACTACATGTCTCTTGCAGGTCAGCAGGGGGACTCTGCATTGTTGTCACTAAAGGACCCAGGCTACTGAAGTATCTTGAATGGAACAAGTCACATTGTCAGAAGGAAAAGAGAATTCTGGAGGGTTTTGGTCCACAAAAATTAGTGTCAGTTCAGAGTTAGTGTCTAGCTCTAAAAGATCTTGCACAATCACTCTGACTTGTTAATGACCTCAGGTCCATTTGGGGAGGGCTTGGACAAGGATTCATAGTTATTACCTGTAGCAGTGCTCCAGGTTTTTTGTTTTGTTTTTTTTTCTTTCGAGAGGACCTGGATTCCTTTTAACAGGCTGTGATTCTCATCATGGAGACTCAAGTTTCTGTCCCTCAGATTTGAAGATTTTCCAGTTACACGGATCACATAGTATTTTAATAGGCTACTCATCATTTTATTTCTACAGATACCATAATTAGTTAGCCGCTGACAAAGAGCCATGTGGCCAAACGTTCTGATTACCTCTCTGTCCTGCTTCTTACTGAAGTCATTGCATTCCCCTTGTTTATGGCAATTAAATACTGCCATGTAGTTTCCATCCCTGGGATTCCATCATCCCTGCTGAAAGCAGAGAGCCACTTCAGTGACAGTGTTGAACTTGTCTAAGATGTTCTTGCTCCTTTATTTAATGTATTTCTTAATTCTTTGGTGAAAGTATTCTCTGGGCCTTCTTGGGAAGAATTAATGGAAGTGGAGATGGATGTGCAGTTGCACATCATAAATCCCTTTATCACTCCAACATTGCTATCTCTCTAAGGTAAATTTATAAATATCTTCAGATTTTTTTAAATTTGCATTCCAGGGAATTTTTGGCGTCTCAATCTCACATTAAATACTTGCCCTCTGGTAAATATTCTCATATCACTGTGTTAGGCACCATTTAGTTATAGTCCATCCTCCTTGGTCTGACACTCTTAGCATCTGTTCTCGTATATTGTCCAGTTTTTTGTCAGAATAAATTAGTTAACTCTTGTAATTCTCTTGGGATGTAAATGATCTCCTTTCTTGTCAGTTTTTGCACTATCTTTCCTGGATCATCGTACCCAAGTTATAGGAGTAGATGTAGTAAGGGGTAAGAGATGTGGACATCCTCTTGCAAGATATCTGTTCAGATGGGTTGTTACAGGGTTTCAAGCAGGAGAAGATGAGTCTCCTCAGAAGAAACTCAGATGACTTTGAAGTTCATGAGTCTCATGTTCATCTGCATCTACCTAGACATTCTCATTTCATAGATCTGGGACCTACTCTTTCCGATCGATACCCCGATTAAACAAAGGAGACTCTGTGGATCTGTGAAACCAGCTTCCATTGTAGTTCTTCAACTTGCACTATTAAATTTGGCATCTGATTTTAAGCAATCTCTGTCCAACAGCTGTAAGAAATAAAAAATTATCTTAGGACTGCCATAGAAGCTCTCTTTTTCTTAAACTGAGAGCTTAAAAATCCTGAGCTTGTTTACTTCTTTTAAGTTCTCCAAGAGGCAGAAATAAAGAAAATAAGTCTCACCCCACAGTTTTGTCATCATTGCTATTACCGTAAAGGTCAGGTTCAGGAGACCTCTAGTTTCTAAGACAACTGCTTTAATAGGCACCTTTATTGTACTTAATATAATGATAATTTAGTAAATTCTGATGCCACAATTTAAACCATAAGCTGAAGATGATCGGTACAGGCAGCCCTCGTTTTATTGCACTTCTTCTTATTGTGCTTCACAGATACTGCTTTTTTTTTTTTTTTACATATTGAAGGTGTGTGGCAACCCTGCATTGAGCGAGTCTGTCGGCACCACTTTTCCAACAGCATTTGCTCATTCCATGTCTCTGTGTCGCATTTTGGTAATTCTCCCAATTTCAAACTTTTTCATTATTATTTGTTATGGTGAGGTGTGATCAGTGAACTTTAATGTTAGCATTGTAATTGTTTTGGAGCGCCCTGTACCATATCCATATGGAACAGCAGACTTAATCAGTAACTGTTGTGTGTGTTCTGACTGCTCCACCTTCTCTCTCCCTGTCCTTGGGCCTTCCTATTCCTTGAGACATAACAATATTGAAATTAGGCCTATTAATAACCCTACAATGGACTCTTAGGTGTTCAAGTGAAAAGAAAAGTCACATGTCTCAGCAGAAACTGAAATAGGCCAAAAGCTAGGTCTCTTGCACAAAACATTTACTCAAGTTATGAATGCAAAGGAAAAGTTCTTGAAGGAAATTAAAAATGCTACTCTAGTGAACGCACAGATAATAAGAAACAAAATAGCCTATTGCTGATATGGAAAAATTTCGGTAGTCTAGAGAGAATATCAGATCAGACACAACATTCCCTTAAGCCAAAGCGTAATTCAGAGCAAGGCCCTAAATTTCTTCAGTTCTAAGAAGGCTGAGATTGGTGAGGAATCTGTGGAAGAAGTGTCTGGAGCTGGTAGGGTTCAGTTCATGAGGTTTAAGAGAAGAAGCTATCCCCATAACATAAAAATACAAGGCAAAGCAGCAAGTGCTGGTATAGAAGCTGTCGCAAGTTCTCCAGAAGATCTGGCTCAGATAATAACAAATGAAGGCCGCTACACTAAACACCAGCTTTCCAATGTAGACGAAACAGCTTTCTTTTGGAAGAAGATGCCACCTAGGGTTTTTGTAACTAGAAAGGAGAAGTAAGTAAACACCTTCAGAAATTCAAAGGACAGGTGCAGGGGCGACTGCAGCTGTAACTTGAAGCCAGTGCTCATTTACCATACCGAAAATCCTAGGGACTTAAGAATTATGCTAAATGTACTCTATCTGTGCTTTATAAATGGAAAGCCTAGATAACAGCACATCTGTGTACAACATGGTTTGCTGAGTATTTTAAGCCCATTAGTGATACCTACTGCTCAGAAGAAAAGATTCTTTTCAAAATATTGCTGCTTATTGACAGTGCACCTGGTCACCCAAGAGCTCTGATAGAGATGGACAACGAGATTACTGCTGTTTTCGTGCCAGTTAACACAGCATCCATTCTGCAGCCCATGGATCAAGGAGTCATTTCGACTTTCAAGTCTTATTACTGAAGAAATACATTTCATAAGGCTGTAGCTGCCATAGATAGTGATTTCTCTGACTGATCTGGGCAAAGCAAATTGAAAACCTTCTGGAAAGGATTCACCATTTTAGATGCCATCGAGAACCTTTGTGATCTATGGGAAGTGGTCAGAATATCAACATAAACAAGAGTTTGGAAGAAGTTAATTCCAGCCTTCAAGGATGAGTTTGAGGGGCTCCAGCTTCAGTGGAGGAAGTCACTACAGATGGGGTGGAAACAGCAAGAGAACTAGGATTAGAAGTGAAGCCTGAAGGATGTGATCAAATTGCTGCAATCTCATGATAACACTTTAACAAGTGGAAATTTGTTTCTTATGATAAGCAAAGAGTAGGGTCTTGAGACGGAATCTGCTCCGGCTGTGAAGACTGTTGAAATGGCAACAAAGGATTTAGAATATTACTTAAACTTGGTTGATAAAGCAGCGGCAGGGTTTGAGAAGATTGACTCAGTTTTGAAGGAAGTAAGAAAATACTTCTGTGGGTAAAATGCTATCAACATGCTGCACAGAAATGCATGAAAGGAAGAGCCAATCAATGCAGCAAACTTCATTGTTGTCTTATTTTAAGAAATTACCACAGCCACCCGTGCCTTCAGCACCCGTCACCACCCTGATCCATCAGCAGCCATCAGCATTAAGGCAAGACCCTCCTTCAGCAAAATCATTACGTTGCACTGAAAGATCAATGATGATTACCATTTCTTATTTATTTTTATTTTTTTAAAGATTTTATTTATTTATTTGAGAGAGAGAGAGAGCACAGGCGAGGGTAGGGGCAGAGGGAGAGGGAGAAGGAGACTCCCCAACAAGCAGGGTGCCTGACACGGGGCTCTATCCCAGGACCCTGGGATCATGACCTGAGCCGAAGGCAGACACTTCACCAACTAAGTCACCCAGGCACCCCATGATTATCATTTTTTAGTAACAGAGTATTTCCTAATTAAGATATGTACGGTGTTTTTTATCCGTAATGCTATTGTACACTTAATATTCTGCAGTACAGTGTAAACATAACTTTTAAGTACACTGAGAAACCAGAACATTAATTTGACTCACTTTATTGTAATACTCCCTATATTGCAGTGGTCCGGAACCAGTCCTGCAGTATCTTGGATATATGCCTGTACCCATTTAAATTTTAATGTTGTTTAGCGCAGCACTCAAGGCTGATGGCATAACCAAATCAGTCCCAGGATTTTATCTTTGAGACTCTGTTTCCTAACTTCATTCATGGTGTCAGTTGCTGTATCACTTGGGTTCAGTTAGGAAAAAGAAATCACAGTAGGAATTTCTACAGTACAGGTTCAACATTGAGAACTGAAGACATAGATATTCAAGGATTGACAAACAAAATCCTAACACGGAGATCACCCAGATAAAACAACTGCAGGAAGCAGGTGCCACCCCTGAGGCTGAGTGAAACAACAGGTTACCATAACCTAAGATTTTGGACGATGGACCCCCCCCCCCAGAATTGGATCTCAGACCTTTGAGGAGCAGGTACATCTGGCTGCTGCTAGCATTTCGGAGGTTGATTCTGTGAATGTTGAAAGTTACTGGTGTCAAGAGCCAGCTGCTGTTGCTGAGATGAATTGCCACTGCTTTGGAGACCCCAGACAGCAAACAAACGAAATAAAGGTCTTTCTCTACTTCTGCCCTCCAGTCTCTCTCTCTCTGCTGCCTCTTGTTGGCAGAATCTAACTTGAGCCACTGGTAAAGGAGTCTGGAAAGGATAATTTGCAGAGTCCCAGCTTAAGCATTATGTAAAAGAATGTGGAAGAGTGAGCTGAGCAACAGGTCCATAACCAGCATGCATGCATTCCATAAAGATGTTAGAGAAGAAGTACTTTTTAAGTTGTCATGTAAATGATTAAAAAGAGTTAGGCCAAGAGGAGGGGAAAATATTTCAGTCAGGAGGAACGACCTGTGAAAGACCAGGAAGAAGAAGGAAAGACAAATTTGGACAATTAAAAACCAAACTAATGCCATTTTCTTTATGTGTAACCCAGGAAAACTGATTGACGGGCATTCCTGGTTTAGGGTTAATTTCAAAACAATGGTTCTTAGGTTACTGATGGTAACAGTAACGAGAAATTGTACGTTCATACACTTTTTATATTTCCCAAATTCATCTCCTCAAGGAGCTTCAAAACAATTTGGCTAATTCTTATAATTCTGTCTTTGCTTTTATTATTTTTTTTATCTGGTGTTTTGCTTGTTTTTTTCTCATCGAGGTATACCTGACATACAACAGTCTGTTAGTTTCAAGTGTACAGCATTTGTATTTGCTATTTGTATGTGTTTTGAAATGATCACCATAATCAACCCAATTAATATCTGTCACCATTCATAGTTACAAATTTTTTTTTCTCATGATGAGGATTTTTAAGATCTACTCTCTTAGCAACTTTTAAATATACTATTATTTAGTATTTACATTTAATTTATTTACATTTATAATTTACATGTAAATTACATGTGTGTGTTATTATAAATAATTTACATTTATTTACATGTAAATGTAGTATTAGTACTGCAATGCTGTATACACATTATATCCCCATGACTTAATTATTTTATAATTGGAAGTTTGTACCTTTTGACCCCCTATCCATTTCTCCTGCCCCTCCATTTCCTGCCTCTGGTAACCACCAATTTGTTCTCTGGAACTATGAGCTTGTTGCTATTGTTGTTGTTAAATTACATATATAAACGAGATTATATGGTACTTATCTCTGTCTGTCAGTTTTATTTCACTTAGCATAATGCCCCCAAGGTCCATCCATTTTGCAGATAGAAAGATTTCATTATTTATGGCTGGGAAGTGTTCCATTATATATATACCACATCTTGTATATCCGTTCGTGTATCACTGGACACTTAGGTTGCTTCCATACCTTGGTATTGTAAATAATCCTGCAGTAAACATGGGGGCACACATATATTTTTAGGTTAGTGTTTTATTTCCTTTAGATAAATACCAGAAATGGAATTCCTGAACCGTATGGTAATTCTATTTTAAGTTTTGGAGGAACTTTCGTATGCTTTCCACAATGGCTGAACCAGTTCACATTTCTGCCAGTAGTGCTGGTTCCCTTTTCTCCACATCCTCACCAACACTTGTTATTTCTTGTCTTTTTGGTGATAGCCACTTTAATAGATGTGAGGTGATATCTCATTGTGGTTTTGATTCACATTTCCTGATGATTAATGATACTGAACATCTTTTTGTATGGCTTGTTGGCCATCTGCATGTCTTTTCTTTGGAAACCTATCCATTCAGATACTCTGTCCATTTTTTAAATTGTATTGTTTAGTTTTTTGTTTTTGTTTTGTTTTGTTTTGCTATTGAGTTGTATGAGTTCTTTATATATTTTGGATATTAACCTCTTATCAGATATATGATTTGCAAGTATATACCCCCATTCCCTAGGATGCTGTTTCTTTTTGTTGATGGTTTCCTTTGCTGTGCAGAAGGTTTTTAGCTTGTAATCCCATTTGTTTATTTTTGCTTTTCCTGCTTTTGCTTTTGGAATCAGATCCAGAAACTCATCACCAAGACCAATGTCATAGAGCTTACTGCCTATGTTTTCTCTAAGTGGTTTTATGGTTTTGGGTCTTACATGCAAGTCTTTAGTCCATTTTGAGTTGATTTTTGTGTGGTGTTAGATAATAGTTTAGTTCTATTCCTTTGCATGTGGCTGGCCAGTTTTCCCTATACCGTTTATTGAGGAGACTATTCTTTGCCTTCTCTTCTTATTCCTTTCCTTTCTGTTTTTGTATAGTTTTTGACTTTGGAATAAGAACAGTAAAGCAAATCAATAAAAATCAGGTTCATAGAGATTTTCCTTTTCCTCTGTTTCGGAGATTTATTTTTCATAGAAAATATTCTATAAACGATAATACGTATTATAGTTCAGAAGTTTTGTTTTTTAAGATTTTATTTATTTGACAGAAAGAGATAGCGAGAGAGGGAACACAAGCAGGGGGAGTGGGAAAGGGAGAGGGAAAAGCAGGCTTCCCACCAAGCAGGGAACCCAATGCGGGGGCTTGATCCCAGGACCCTGAGATCATGACCTGAGCTGAAGGCATATGCTTAATGACTGAGCCACCCAGGCGTCCCATATAGTTCAGAAGATTTTATCTGTTTGTTTTCTTCCCTGGTGAGAAGATCTGTCTTACCTACTTATATGACATAAAGTGATTTCAGCTTATTTGCAACCCAGTGTATTCAGAGGACTTTAATCACTTCACACTTTTAATAAAATCAAAGACTGCCTGCGTGGGGATCAGCCCCTGAGAACAAGGGACGTATTCCCCAGGCACCTGATCTGCTGGACCTGCATGCTGGAGGAAGGGGACAGAATACTCTGATTGGCTATCTTACGCCCCTGTGTTTTTACTCCTTAGATCTGTGCTTAAATAGAAATCTGGAATGGATACTTGGGCACCAATATCCTATGGTTATAATGCCATGCAAGCCATTTCTGAATTTTACTCTCTTTAGAACTCATTGAAGCTTCAAATTCCTCAGAGCTGGTTCGCTTCATGTACTCTGTACATGATACATGGCACATTAGCTGTAGAATGATGTACCGATTTATGGGTTTATGATTTTGTTTAATCATCTGTCATGACTAACTGTCAGAGGTAAAGGTTTAATGTGGTTCTGTGACTTCCTGGTGTCTCTATTTGAGGATCAAAAATTTTTTTTACATTTTTCTTATTCTTTCGTTTAATTTTTCTTATTATAACCTTATATGCATTAGCTTTGATTTATTAATAAGTGATTTTTCAACTCTACTGTTTTCTTTCCTCACACAGTTTGAAACCAAGGCATCCAGCTTACCTAATTTTCTCCCTCATTATAAACAAAAACTGGAAACTCAATTAGAAAAAGAAAAGAACCCATCATGCTTCTTCCCAGGTGTCTGCATGTATCAGAAGAGACTGTAAGAGACCTGGTGAGAGAAATGAAACCAAATATTGTCGGCTGATTGGGTGGGTGCTTAGTCAGAGTGTGACTGTCTCTTGCTAGAGAGTATATTAAAGGTCACAACTGTTCCTTAGTGGTTGACCTTGAGTAATTAAAAAATTAATTAGGAAAAGGAGTAGGAATGTATTCAAATTCCAGTGAAGAAAAATCATACTAATGACTAAATAATAAGTATGTTCTGATTAATAAATGAACACATTTATGCTTTATTATATCTGAATTTCAATGGCAAGTTCTGCGGTAGTCACCAAGCATTTATTAGTAATAGGTACATCATATATATTGTATTCAGAGCAAAAAAGTATGTATTGTATTCAGTACAAAAGATTATATTCAGGGGTGCCTGGGTGGCTCAGTCATTAAGCGTCTGCCTTCAGCTCAGGGCGTGATCCCGGCGTTCTGGGATCAAGCCCCACATCAGGCTCCTCCACTGGGAGCCTGCTTCTTCCTCTCCCACTCCCCCTGCTTGTGTTCCCTCTCTCGCTGGTTGTCTCTCTCTCTGTCAAATAAATAAATAAAATCTTAAAAAAAAAAAGATTATATTCAGAGTGAAATAGCTGCTAAGTAGTTCTAAGTTGTAAAGCCATGGCATCAGACATATCACCAAAGGACTAGGTTTGAAAAGCAGCTTTAATTTCATTACCACATCTCTCAGACTTCTTTAACTGTCCCTTATCAATCTAACTTGGTCTAAACTAGAGATTAATTTCTGAATTATGAGCCTGTGGGAGAGTGCTATAGATTTTCCTTTTTCTTGTCTTGAGGTAAGAAAGGGGCTTGTTTTACTTCAATCCAAGTGAGGGGGATGGGCACTTCAAGAGATCCACTCATGAATTGGGATGATCTGAAGGTTGTGAGTTACATCTGAATTATAGACTGAATGTTTGCCTATGCAGTGGATTTATTAAGTTCCTGACATGCCTATTTGAAAACGGAAGTGGAAAGAGCCAGATTAGGAAGAAGGTTGAACATTAGGGAAGTCATACCTCCACTATATAGTAAATAAAGGATAATGATCCTCCCATGGACCAGGTAGCTGTGCAAAAGGGAACCAGTCTTCAGCCTTGTTGCCAGACACAAGTTATAGAACACATCACTGAATGACATGTGGTCAAGTTGGGTAGACTGTCTACACCAGGGAACTGGCTGTTCTCTGCAGGGCTCCCTGAAAAACCCGCATATACCCCCTCGTGAGGGAGCGAGCCCTTGAATGTCTGTGACACAGAAAGCATCGATAGATGAGGAAGACCAGCAGCAGCACCAATGAATTTAGACACATTTGCTCTCTTTCCTCCTATCTTCTCTAAGACTCCACAACCCTGAGGACCCAGAGGAGGGAGAGATAGGAGGGAGAGAAGTAGAAGAGTTGACAGGTGCTAATCGGTCTCAGCTAGGGGAGGAACAGAGCATTAAACTAATTTGAGGGTTAAATTTTATATCATATTTAATTTTACTGAACTAGCTTGTTGTATACCTAAAATTGGCTGTAAAGCTATAAGTACCACCTGAAATGTTACTAAGGAATTTGATAAAATACATATAGGAATAAAGACTACATAAAGGAGCGTAGAGGATTTGATTAAATACACATAGGAGCAAAACCAAAAAGCTTCCCATGTCTGAACTCCGCTGAGTTAGGCCGTGCCATATACCCATGAGGAGCTGCATCGTCATCATCATCATTTCTGGCCTTCTCTGGCTTCATCTCCATGCTTTCCTGAATTCAGATCCGTTGGCACCAAGGTCTCTCCCACCTTAGGGCCTGCTGTTTCTGTGTCCTCTGACTGGAATGTTCTTTCTTCGATCTTCACAAGACTGGCTCCAGCTCAAATATCCCTTCCTCAGAGAGGTATTTCCTGACTGTCTTGTCTAATGTTACTTCTTTATCTCATACCTCTGTTTATTTCTCTCGTGGTATTTATGCCATCTCTGATTATTTTGAGTACTTATTTGTTTACTTGTTTGTTGGTATTAAATTAGTCTATTTTATCTCTATATATCCCAGTGCCTGGGATACAACCACTCAGTAAACGTGTATTAATAAATGAATGAAATAAGCCTCAGTAATTCAAGAGAACCTAAAGTTTAGTGATAAATAGTAATAATTGCCATGTCACTCTCTCCCACATGTAAACTGGTGGCTAATGACAAAAATTAAATAGGGCTCTGCCCCAGGGCCTTTCACTGTATGGAAACAGATGCTTCAATAAGCTCTGTTTTCCTTGTTGTGAAATTATTCCCTTTAGAAGGCAAAATGCAGTAATTGGTACTTACTGTGTATCAGGTGCTTTAAACATTTACTCATTTACTTTTTAAAATTCTTCAAGGTCAGTATTGCCATTTTATAGATTCATTTCACAGATTCAGAATCTAAGGGTTCCAGCGGGTACAGGATAGAAATATTTTCTGCCAATATTGCTTCCAAGTATATTTGGCTCTGAAGTCCATTGTCTCCCTGGAACATCATATTACTTCCCATCTTAAAACTGTCAGGCCACTGGCAATAACGTATATGGCATAACTGGTAGCTTTATGGAGTTGAGATGCCTCTAATTCACTGTTTATGACTTTGGCTATGGAATCAGGGACTCCTTAAAACAAAGTCTTGGATTTGTTTGTTTTGTTTTGTCTTGTTTTGCATGTATTATTTGGACAGAACCCTAAAAGCCCAAAGAATATAAACTAGATTTGTCTTTTACTGATTGGCTGAGACAAGGGTTGTCTGTGCAAGTGGTTTATTGGGAAGGGCTCCCAGAAGAAACTGGTTAAGGGTTTGGGGGCATGCAGGACAGAAACCAAGCCAGGGGCTCGCCTCTGGGGAGGGTTAGCCAATTCCTGTAGTGTAAGTGTTGAGTAGAAGCCATTCCTCAGAGTTGTCTTGACCTGAATAGAAGAGATGGGCTTTCATACACTTATGCCAGTCATTGGCTGGGAGAGGGAACTGGGGAGGTGCAAATGTAAATTGCTGGCTCTCTTCTGCCCCTGCAGCTTAGCTGTGCCAGAAGATAGTCCTTTGTATAGGCCTTTGGAGGCAAAAGTACACCCAGGCCTGAGGAGGGGTATGCAGAAACCGTAAAAGGTATCCCAGGTGATTTGGGTAAAGCACCAACCAGTGCCCATTATACTGATCATAACTGTCTTATTTTAAAGGAAAAGTAAACAAATTCCTCTTGTACAAGGAAAAAATGAAGACTTATTTGTTGCCATGACTGGGCTGTTGAAGCTCCAGTGATAATTCATCTTGACTGGATATTTTGAAATGAAAATGTAAGGTCACATGGTGGTTGCCAAGGTGGCTTTCAGTGGAAATGGCATATGGTTCTAGTTGAGGCATAGGGTTTAAGGAGCAAGGCATCAGAAAATGCATCATCACCGGTTCCCGCGTATTGGCTGTACTCTGACTCTTTATTGCTTTCTCAGCCCTAAAGCTGAGCACATTATTGTTTCAGAGGCCAAATGCTCTTAAGGCAATCTATGGGATGCCTCTCCTTCTAAACTCTTCTTTATAGCTTGAGAACCTTTATAGTCCTTTCATCACTCCCAGTTTGACTTCAGTTTTATTCTGCAGTTTTCTGATCCTCCCCAGCAATTTCTTCCTTTGGCATGCTGGCAAAACCTTTTGCTCTCTTATTCCTCACCTCTCCCTATCCTGTGTTCATCTGTGTTTAAATTACCATCGTGCCCTTATTTTTAGTGAAAGAACTTAAAATATAAGTGCAGCAGCTGACCTTTATTTCTCTATATTCTTTTCCAAATCCAATACTTCAGTTTTTCCTTTTGAGTTCAAATTACTCTTTAATAATTTCAGTTTTATTTGCTTTTTATTTTAGTTGCAGGACTAAGTAATTTAACAGACAATAGGAAAACCTAATATAAGTTTAAGTACAGTGGAATCCAATTCATGGTTATTTGCCAGAATTGAGTTCAATTTATAGTTACTTCCTAGAAATGATTTCTTATCTCAAAATAGAAGATAAGCTTAACATTCTAAATTTTTATATGTATTTTCCAAATTATCAGTTAATAAATGCTGAATGACTTGTGATAATGTTAAATATTCTACTATAATGATTAATTTTAGGTGTCAACTTGTCTCAGCCATAGTGCCCAGATATTAGGTCAGACATTCTGGATGTTTCTGTAAAGGTGTTCTTTCAATGGGTTTAACATCTAAATCGGTTGACTTTGCGTAAAGCACATAAGCCTCCATATCATGCGTGGACCTCATCAAACTATTTGAAAGTGTTAATTTTAAAAAGACTATGACATCTTCTGAGTAAGAAGGAATTTTGCCAGCAGACTGCCTTTAGACTGAGACAGCAGCTGACCTTGGGTCTCTAGCCGGACTATGCCACGTATTTTGGACTTGCACCTCCACGATCACATAAGCCACTTCCTTAGCATCTATCTATATCGCCAGCTGTCAGTCTACAGTCTATCTATACATATCCTGATGATTCTGTTTCTCTGGAAAACCCTAATGCATTTATCTACTTTAAATTGTCCTGTTAAAAATCCATCCTTTTTGAAGGAGGAAAAAGTTTTAGTGTAAGAACTTAGTCACCAATGAAATTATTTTAGAAATGATAAATACTGAGTATGGTCTATTTTTTTTATGATCCACAAAGAAACACACACACACACATTAAAATGAAATAGTGACAAAGACTAGTCTCCCCTCATTCCTACCCCTTAGCCATGACTGTTGACTGAATTATGAGTTTTATGTTCAACTCTCTCAGCAGTGAACAGGCCATGAACCATTTGTCTTACTTTTGAAAAAGGCTATAAGTTGTTTTTATTCTCAAATCTGAGTAAGGTATAGGCTTTTTCTAAAAAAAAAAAAAAAAAAAAAATTCGATATTTAACTATATTTTTAAAAATTGGAATGGTACTTAAATAGGAACAAAATAGGAACAAAGTTTTAAATTTTGTTCATTGATATATCCTAGCAGCAAAAGTAGTGTTTGGTATATATTAACTATAACCATCCATTCACTAGAAAAGAATCAATGAATGCTCCTAGTTCTTATGCAGCTATAAAATCCAAAGCAATCTTCACTTTTAAATGTATTAAATCTGTTAAGGGGCACATGGGTGATTTATTTGGTTAAGTGTTGGACTCTTGGTTTCGGCTCAGGTCATGATCTCAGGGTTGTGAGATTGAGCCCCACATCAGGCTCTGTGCTGGGCGCGGAACCTGTAAGATTCTCTCTCTCCCTACGCCCCTGCTCCTCCTACCCCCACCTCACTCTCCCTCTCCAAAAAATAAATAAATAAATAAATAAACATTAAACCGAAATATTTAATAACATTAATGTCATAGATAATGTTATTTTACTAAAATGTTTACTTTTAGGTTGAGTATGGTACTGTTGTTGTGATTCAAAAAAGTTTGGCTTCTGGGGCCCCTGGGTGTTTCAGTTGGTTGAGCATGGGACTGTTGATTTTGGCTCAGGTCATGATCTCAGGATTGTGAGATCAAGCCCCTCATTGAGACCTCTGTGGGGCTCCATGCTCAGCAGGGAGTCTGAGGTTCTTTCCCTCTACCTCTCTCTCTCTCCTCACCCTCCTTGCGCACATGACTGTGCTCTATCTCTAAAATAAATTAATATTTTAAAAAAGTGTTTGGCTTCAGCATTTTTATTAAAATCATGATGATTTAATTCTACGTCCAGTTGTGTTTTTCTTTTTTCAAGGTTGTTTTGGCTATTAGAGGTCTTTTGTAGTTTTATACAAATTTGGGGATTGTTTGTTCTACTTCTATGAAAAATGCTGATGGTATTTTGATAGGATTGCATTAAATGTGTAGATTGCTTTGGGTGGTGTAGACATATTAACACTATCTGTTCTTCCAGATCATGAGCATGAGACGTCTTTCCATTTCTTTGTGTCATCTTCACTTTCTTTCATCAGTGTTTTATAGTTTTCAGAGTACAGGTCTTTCACCTCTTTGGTTAAGTTTATTCCTAGATATTTTATTGGTTTTGGTGCATTTGTAAGTGAGATTATTTTCTTAATTTACTTTCTGCTGCTTCATTATTAGTGTTAGGGATGCAGCAGATTTCTGTACATAGATTTTATACCCTATGCCTTTATTGAATTCATCTATCAGTTCTAGTAGTTTTCTGGTAGAGTCTTTAGTGTTTTCTGTATGTAATATCATGTCATGTGCATATAGTGATAGTTTTACTTATTCCTTACCAATTTGGATGCCTTTTATATCTTTCTGTTGTCTAATTGCTATGGCTAGCACTTCCAGTATTATGTTGAATGAAAGTGGTGAGTGTGGACGTCCTTGTCTTGTTCCTGACTTCCAGAAAAACTGCAAGTTTTCCCCATGGAGTATGATGTTGGCTATGGGTGTTTTATATAAGGCCTTTATTATGTTGAGATATGTTTCTTCTAGACCTACTTGGCAGGGGTTTTTATTATAAATGGATGTTGTACTTTGTCAGGTGTTTTTTCTGCATCTGTTGAAACGATTTTTATACTATCTCTTATTGATGTGACACATCATCTTGTTTGTTTTGTCAATATTGAACCACCCTTGCATCCTGGGAATAAATCCTCTTTGATCATGGTGTATCATTTTTGTTATGTACTGTTGGATGAAATACAGTTTTGATACATGGTTTATGGTTGAAAAACCAGGGACCAACCCATTTCAAAGTACTGGGTCCAGAAGGTACTTGGGAATGACTTTTGGATCTCACTTCATGGTGTTCGAGTGGATGTTGGAACTGCCATGGGAAGGATGCTTGGTACAGGAGATGAGAAATAGGGGCACCTGGGTGGCTCAGTCGTTAAGCGTCTGCCTTTGGCCCAGGTCGTTTTCACAGGGTCCTGGGATTGAGCCCCGCATAGGGCTCCCTGCTCCACTGGGAGCCTACTTCTTCCTCTCCCACTCCCCCTGCTTGTGTTCCCTCTCTCGCTAGCTGTCTCTCTGTGAGAGAAAGAAAAGAAGAAAAGAAAAGAAAAGAAAAGAAAAGAAAAGAAAAGAAAGCAAAAAGGAGATGAGAAATAATTGGACCATTATAGGCCCAATACTTCTAAGAAATCTGGTCTTATTTTTAAAATAAAAATCTCTATTAATTTCCTCTAAAACTTTCCTAAAAGGAACAATGTGAATGATACGGTGGTTATGCGGGCAGTAAGTGAATTCCAGGGTCCTCTTGGAGTTCAGATGCCACATGTTGGTGGTTCCCAAATTCAGAGCTGAAAGGTGTGCTTAGCCACTAAAGCTCAACTACTTCTCAGGAATGAGGTGGTTCTGGCCGGAGATAATCCTGTCTGGTATCCAGAAACAGCTGTGGGCCAGATGGGACTGATAGTGCCCCCTAGAGCCTAATTCCTGGGAGCTTCTGTGCTCAGGAGGCAAGGCATATGCTTTGTCCTATTCTTGCCTCCATCTAGGATCAAGTTAATTCCTGTCTTCATTTTTTTTTTTTTTTTCTGTTCGGTGTCCTCTCTTCTACCTACTCAAACTTCATACAGCCTTCAGTGCCAGTTTTAAGTCCCACATAGCTTTCCCTGACAACTCCAGCCTGACCTGGCCTCACCACTCTCAAGTCTGTTTCACCTGCTAGATTGTTTAGAAAAATGTTTGGAATGACTTTTTTACTTGGGTTAATAATTTTCTGTACATCAGTGGTTTGCCTCAGTGGCTTAGCATTAGAATCATCTGTGGAGATTTCAAAAATCCTTATGTCCAGACTGTGACCCAGATCGATAAAAGCAGAATTTCTGGAGATGAAGACATTTGCCCATCCTCCCCATACCTCCCACCCTGCAGCATTTATTTTTAGCTCCGCAGATGATTCCTGTGTGCAAAAAAATTTGCAACCACTGCTGTACATATACGGTCTAATTTCTAAGAAGGCAGAAGTGAGAGTTAAACTCCTTTTGTATGTCTTGGGTCCATAGCATAGGTTTGGTCACAGAGTGGGGACTTCGAAGCACTCCTCCTTGGTTCTTGGCTGGGAGAACCTAGTGCCTACATGTGTGCTAATTAAGTATATGGTCACAATCCAGGTAGGCAATGTATAAAGGTTTAATATTGCAGACTTGGGATTCATATCTGGAATAAAATCCTTACCGTGGTACTCAGTAACTATATCACTTGAACTTGGACAGTTGGCTTGAATTCTTTGTTCTTCAGCTTGCCCATCTGTAAAGTGGGGGAAATGATATTACTTATCTCATAAGATTCTTCTGCAGACTTTTAATGTACAAATGACTTAGAAAAGCACCTGGCATTTAATAAGCCCTCAACAAATCTTAGCTACTTTTACTATTCTGCCATAAGGAGGCTTCTGTTCTTTTTTTCTTATATTATTTAATATTTATTTTCCTTGCGGCACCTCAGTGCCTCAGTTGGTTAAGTATCTTGCCTTTGGCTAAGATCATGATCCCAGGGTCCTGGGATAGAGGCTCCTCTCATTGGGCTCCCTGCTCAGCTGGGAGTCTCCTTCTCCCTCTCTGTCTGCCCCTCTCCCCCACTCATGCTGTCTCCCACTCACACTCTCAAATAAGTAGATAAAATCATTTTTAAAAAATTACTGTTTCCCGAGGAATTACCAACACACTAACAAATCAGTGAAATTGTTCACGCTTATGAGATTGTCCTGAGAAGCACTGATGAGCAACAAGTAAACCTCAAAAATGGCACTTTATGACAGCTTCTGACTAGTACACTCTACTTCCTGTACCTGCAGCTACCATAATCTGGAAGGAACTAGACTAACAAAATTCACAAGACAAATAAATAATAATATTGAACCAAAACCTCTTGGCACATTTTAACAGAGTCAGTTCTTATTGAAGTTCTTACTGAAGTCAGTTAAATGCCATTGATTTCCAGGGCATTTGTCATAGGACAAACACTACCCAGTGTGAATTTGTTACCAAAGAAGGTTTGTATTTGGGAATCTTGGGTGTATGCATTCATATTCCTCTCTGGATATATTCTGTATAATTATAGTAATTCCTTCCTTCCTTCCTTTGTTTAGTTTTGTTTCGCAAAGCCCTCTGCCCCAGTTTAAGTATTATTTTAAGTTGTTTTTAATTTTCATTCCAGTATGGTTAATAAACATTGTTATATCTCAGGTGTACAATATAGAGATTCAGCAATTCTGTGTGGTATTTTGTGCTCATCATTTTTTCCTTTGTTTGTTTTGCTTCTTAATTTCCATGTATGAGTGAAGTCATATTGTATTTGTCTTTTTCTGACAGACTTATTTCCCTTAGCATTATATTCTCTAGCTCCATTCATGTCATTATAAATGGCAAGATTTCATTCTTTTTATGGCTCAGTAATATTCCATTACATATATATATATCTTTATCCATTTATCTCTCTATAGTAATTTCTTAAGTAACACTAGAAAAAATAAAGTAACACTATAAAAAATAAAAGCACTATAATTAAGACACTAAATCTGAAATGGGGTGTTTTTGAAAAAAAATTTTGTTTAATTTGCAGTCAGTTAACATGCAGTATAACATTAGTTTCAGGTGTACAATATAGTGATTCAACACTTCTATACATCAAATGGTGCTCATCACAGCAAATGTACTTCTTAATCCCCATCTCCTGTTTAACCCATCCTCCTGCCCACCTCCTCTCTGGTAACCATTAGTTCTGTATAGTTAAAAGTTTGTTCCTTGGTTTGCCCCTTTCTTTCTTTCTTTCTTTTTTTTTTTTTCTGAAATGGGGTGCTTTTGAGAACAATAGGAGACATGAGTAGCAGTTATGCCACAATAACAGATCTAGAGTATACCAGAACTTACAGTCATCCTGACTGTGGTCACCAAGAAATATCAAATCCAGGGACACCTTGGTGGCTCAGCCGGTTAAGCATCTGCCTTCAGCTCAGGTTATGATCTTGCGGTCCTGGGATCAGCCCTGCTCAGTGGGGAGTCTGCTTCTCCCTCTCCTGCTGCCCCTCCCCCTTGCACATGGGCTAGCTCTCCCTCTCTCGCTCTTTCCTTCTCTCTCTATCTTTAAAAAAAAAAAAAAGAAAGAAAGAAACATCAAATCCATTAATGATAGAAGGAAGATGTTAAAGCTTGTGAGGTTTTCCCTCTCCTGGCTTTTATTTGGAGGCTTCTCTGGGTTAGTTCTCTGTTTCCCCATGTGTCTGAAGGTTTATATACCTCTGGCAATGAGTGGCTGCTTAGCACTATAGATAAGTACAGTTCTCACTATTGGGCATGAGTTTTAAAAAATGAGAAATTGTACCAGCTCTGTGGAGTTCAAAGTTAAGATACTTTTCTCTAAAGGAAAATAAATATTACAAGAAGGGTGTTCTTCATCTTCATTTGTAATGAAGTACCTAGTAGCTATATCTATGTCTGTGTCTCTGTTTTTATCACTATGTAGCTGTCTGTTTTTCCTCGACCTACATAGATTAAAATTTCTGCTTGAGGCCTGCACTTCCTCACCAGTTAGGAAGAACTATTCTTTAGTGACAGGCCAAAAACAAATTCAAAGTGAGCACTACAATAAGGAGGGAAATCATATTAGAAGTTTTCTCCCAGAATTTTTCTATGGTGTAACAGTGATAGCACACAATTACTTTTAAATATTATTCCACATCCCCCTGGATCCTCCTACAATGCTTTAGTTTAAAACTAGTAACCTCTAGGGGCACCTGGCTGGCTCAGTGGGTGGAGGGTGCGCCTCTTGGTCTCAGGGTAGTGAGTTTGAGCCCTTCATTGGATATAGAGTTTGCATAAATAATTTTTTTTAAAAAATCTAGTACCTCTGAACATTTTATATAGTTTGGCTCCCATGGACTCCTGTGGGTAGGACAGAGTTGGAGAAAGATGTCAATTCTTCCCTTAGGTCAACTGTTGCAGCTTCTTGAGGTCACAGAATAGCTATGTTTTTGCAGTTTTAGGAGACTGCAAATTCTCTACTTGTTCTCTGTTCCTATTTTCAGTCTTCAGAAGGAACATCCCTCTAGCTACTGCTATTTCACACCCTACACACTGAATCCTGATTTTCTCTTTTCACTATTTCAGACAAAGTGATGTTTCTCTACATTACACAAGTGACCTTGAAATGCAGGCACTAATCTCAAGGGCTTTTAGATCCTGTGCATTTTCCCCTGTTTAGACCATGAAATCTGGTCACAAAATGCATTGACTTACTGAAGGTTCCCTGGGGCTTTAGAATATACTACTTTGAATATTTTGCATTCTTTCTTTTTTGGCTTTGTGAAGTGTCTGCCACTGTGTGTGTGTGTGTGTGTGTGTGTTCTGTGCACCTTGAAAATACCATCAAGCCAGACTTTCTGGAAGGACAAGACAAAAGGAATGTACCTCTCTGAAGAGAGGAAATCTGGATAAAATGGTCTCTCTGGTTTTCCAGATGCATTATTGTCTTTTACTCTTTTTGTTTGTTGAAAACATTTACTTCCTAATAGATTACCTCTAATGCAACTTTTATGTTAAATTAGCTGCAGCATGAACATTTAAAAAAAAATCAACTCATCTGTGTGGAATTATTTTGGGGAAGGCTATAAAGAAAATAAAAAGGGTCATTAAATGATCTCTCAATGACCACTGAGTCCTGGGTTAATATGAATCTCCTTTCTTCTCTGTCCAGCAGTTTGTATGTTTAGAGGCAGATAAGGGCAACATGAAAGAATTATTAGCATGAGTAAAGTTTTGGACATGGAAAGCTCTTTTAGGCCCTGAGAAACAGAAACACAAAGTGGGAAAGAGCCCTGACCCTGAGACGGACCTTTCTGAGTTCATATTCCTAGACCTGCACTTCTTAGGGCTCCCTTGGGCATATTCCTTAGATTCTCTGGGTCAGAGTTTGCTCATTTGTATAATTGCAATGTATAATTGCAAATACCTAATTCACAGATGAAATAAAGGCATAAAGTATTTAGTACAGTACATGACACAGTAAAGCGCTCAGTAAATAAAAGGCACATCTCCTTAGGTGTAACAACAATGAGTTAGGCGTTCAGTCTGACCTTATAGTACTTCTCAACTTGTTTTTCTTGTGTTCCTTTTCCTTTCCCAGTGCTAAGGAAAACAAACCTTCACGCCACAGTTCAGATGAAATCTCTTGTAAGTTTTAGAATCATTTATATCAAGAACCTCTGTTCTTTTTCAACACTTGTTCATAATGTTTATACCCTTCAAATAGTCAGGATAGCTTTATTAAACAAAATACCACTCCCCCCCCCCAAAAAAAGTACTTACGGACATATAGAAATGCATAAATCAACATAGTGTGTATTTTTGTTACCAGAGGACTTACAGACTGCTCTCAATATCTTTAAATCTCATATTGAATATCCTGCATGATTCATTTATTATACATATCATTAATGTAATTTTGTTTAACTCAATAATAATAGCTCTCATAGAATGCTATGTGTCAGGTATTGTGTTAAGTGCATCACGATGATTTGGATCTCACAACCCTGTTTCTTATTATATTTCCCAGTTAATAAGTGAGAAAACTGAATCTAAAAGAGATCAAACAGCACAGCCAGGGAGTGGCAGAGCTGGCATCTGGCTGGCGATGGCTTTAGAATGTTCCTAGCGCTGATAGGACCGCTACACCAGCCCTCTCGGACAGTATGGTTTATGGTGAGCAGCAGCTTTTACTCTGGAAGTTTAGGATCTAAGTAGCTGTGTCTAGACCCTGTGTGCCTACATCACCAGCCCCCAATTAAAAGCCTTGGGATCCAAGTCTCACACAGGCTTCCCTGGGTAGAAACACTGCAGACACAAGGGTGCATTTCACCTCCAGACTCTGCGTGACATGTCTTTATTCCCTACTCTCTGCCTCGTAGCTTTGCTGTATTGCTGTAATAAATCTCAGCCATGAGCACAACCATATGCTGAGATCTGTGAGTCCTTCTAGGGAAGTACCCAATGTGTGAGTGCTTATGGGACTGCTGAAAGCATGCGAAGTGCTAACATAGGTGTTGATGTAACTACTGGGGAGACACATTATCCATCAGTCAAAGAACTTCCTTTAAATTACCTTCCTGAAACCTGTAAAGGTGTTGGCCAGTAGGTCTAAGGTTGCAGCTCTTCTAGAAGTTCCAGTTCTAATGCCTCACCTTGGGTCAGTATCGGGAATGTAATGTGTCCTTTGTAAAATATATGCTTACAGATACACGGTAGTTAGAAAATATGCCAAGAGCTTCAGTATTAGTATTGCTTTTTGTCTGTGTGTTCTATGTTTTTATTGTTTTGCACCAGAATGCCTAACACCGAACAAAACTGCAAATATCTCACTGTGCAAAAGAGGACATAGAGCCTAAGAACAAATGGAAAACATGCTTTTTTAAATAAGTAGTTAAAAAGAACCAGTGTCCTACAAACATATGGAGGCTAGGTCTCTGTAGCTGAGCTGCCTCACCAGTGGCCCCACAATTATAGTCATGATTTCCCTCCCCCGCCAGTCAATACATAGTGTCAGAGTGCCCAGGGTCAAATGTGTACACAATGAGTCCCTTTTCTAGAGTTTTCCCTAACCTTGTACAGATAATTGTCTTTTTAAATAAGATTTTAGATGTTCTTATTTTCTTTTTAGCATTTTCCTCTTATTCTCCAAACATATACCATGTGTACATTTTGTTCTTACAATGAGAAAACCTGACATTTAACAATTAACATTATAACATTTTCAATATACAGATGATCACAACTAAATTTGTTCATATCTACAAAATTGTGATAGGATAAACCATAAAAAATAACAAATAAGATCTTCAGATCATAAAATTGTGGAAAACCTGTTCTCATTTTCTACTTGTCTATTTTTTCACAATTTTCAAACACTACTTTCAAAATGAAAAATCTTATATTGATACTATTTTTTTAAAGATTTATTTATTTATTTATTTGAGAGAGAGAGAGCATGAGCGGGGGTGGATGGGCAGAGGAAAGAGAAGCAGACTCCCCGCCGAGCAGGGAGCCCAAGGTGGGGCTTGATCTCAGGACCCTGGGATCATGACCTGAGCTGAAGGCAGACACTTAACTGACTGAGCCACCCAGGCGCCCCTGATATTATTTATTTTGAAAGTTTGAAACCTGCTGGGATCTGGTGAAGATCAAGCCCATTTATCAAAATACTTCTTTTGGGGTAGAAGATTCCAATACACTGTCCAAGAACATGTGGGCATTAGAATGTGGAAGGTGGTCAGGATGGAGCCCCATGCCCCACAGAAAAGGTGGCAAAGAATGTCTACACCATATAGCATGTACACCCAAGTGCTCTTCTTAGTATGTGGCTTTAGGATTGGCTTTATTAACAAAGTATCAAAGTCAAGCTATTTGATAAACACATAAGCATTTTCATGATTAATAAACTACTTTTATGCTATAGAATTTTATATTTATAACAGAATTTTAGGAAATACTTATTCTAATAAATATTTATTTTCCAATCGAAGGGTTTAAGCCCAAGGATAGTAAATGCTTTTTCTCAATGAATAATGAAGGAGTGGCAGGATCAGCTTAGAATCCCATTTGCCTGGATCTTGTGTCAGTGCTCCAAGGGCTATGTCTATTTATGCTTAAAATAACTTTTTACCAATGAAACACCAGATTCCAGTCTAGCTGTCTTTCCTGCAAACCCTGTACAGTACAGTAATTCTTCTATTTGCTTCTCAATGCTCAAAGGAATTGAGTTTGTCAAGCCATCTGAACTAACTTTACTCTTTATTTGTGGAAGATCACAACAAATAGTTAATGCTGTGCTTCAAGCCTGAAAATGCTGAAGCTGAACATCTCCAAAAAAAAAAAAAAAAAAAAAAAGGGNGGTTGGAAAGCGAATCTGAAAAAAAAAAATGGACAGATTTTAGAGAAGTAGTTCAAATCATTGCCTGGACAGCTGCTCTATAATATGAGCTGTTGGTCAACGATAGCGATTATCTTTGCTGTTGACCCCATTTAATCCCAGTAGCTCTGGGTTCAGCATTACAGGTGTTCTCTTTGCAAAACTGTTTTTTGTACAGTAAAAGTTGCTAATGCCCAAGTTATTGACGATGTTTCAGGGAAAGAATAAATGCTCTCTGCAGTATCATTTAAAAATCATTTTTAATGATTTTTAAAATTACAGTTGAATCAAAAAACCATTATTTGACTTGTCCTGTTGAGTAAATATTAAATAAATTACACTAAACCCGTGTACATTTTCTGAAACTCAAGAGTCTGTTTCAAACTATTTTCTCTTTATTCTGGAGGTGGAGAACTTAGGTGACAGATTCCTGGAACTCTTTTCCATTTCACCCCCACCCCCAATTTCTTAGCTATTTAAGTATTTAATAGCCATTCTGAACTTAGATTCTTTAGTTTCCAACTTTCAAAGAGTTTTAGACCACCAAAAAAAAAAAAAAAAAATTAAACCAGAACAATTAAGTGAGACTTTGGAGAATTCATAAAGTTAGAATTTTTTTTTAATGTGTTTTTATTATACCATGTTAGTCACCGTACAGTACATCCCTGGTTTCTGATGTAAAGTTCGATGGTTCATTAGTTGCGTATAACACCCAGTGCACCATGCAATACGTGCCCTCCTTACTACCCATCACCAGTCTATCCCATTCTCCCACCCCCCTCCCCTCTGAAGCCCTCAGTTTGTTTCTCATAGTCCATAGTCTCTCATGCTTCATTCCCCCTTCTGATTACCCCCCCTTTCTTCTCCTACCGATCTTCCTACTTCTTATGTTCAATAGATGAGAGAAATCATATGATAATTGTCTTTCGCTGCTTGACTTATTTCACTTAGCATTATCTCCTCCAGTGCCGTCCATGTTGCCACAAATGTTGAGAACTCGTTCTTTCTGATAGCTGAGTAATATTCCATTGCATATATGGACCACAACTTCTTAATCCAGTCATCTGTTGAAGGGCATCTCGGTTCCTTCCACGATTTGGCTATTGTGCACAATGCTGCTATGAACATTGGGGTGCATATGGCCCTTCTCTTCACTACGTCTGTATCTTTGGGGTAAATACCCAGTAGTGCAATGGCTGGATCATAGGGTAGCTCAATTTTTAACTTTTTAAGGGACCTCCACACTGTTTTCCAGAGTGGCTGTACCAACTTGCATTCCCACCAACAATATAAGAGGGATCCCTTTTCTCCACATCCTCTCCAGCAATTGTTGTTTCTTGCCTTGTCAATTTTTGCCATTCTAACTGGTATAAGGTGGTATCTTCGTGTGGTTTTGATTTGAATTTCCCTAAGGGCTAATGATTTTGAATATTTTTTCATGTGTCTGTTAGCCATTTGTATGTCCTCATTTGAAAAGTGTCTGTTCATATCTTCTGCCCATTTTATGATTTATTTGTTTCTCGCATATTGAGTTTGAGAAGTTCTTTGTAGATCTTGGATACCAGTCTTTTATCTGTAGTGTCATTTGCAAATATCTTCTCCCATTCTGTGGGCTGCCTCTTAGTTTTTTTGACTGATTCCTTGGCTGTGCAGAAGCTTTTTATCTTGATGAAGTCCCACAAGTTCATTTTATCTTTTGTTTCTCTTGCCTTTGGAGATGTGTCATGAAAAAGGTTGCTTTGGCCAATGTCGTAGAGG
>NW_024426663.1:61712268-61762810 GCF_017311325.1 Ursus maritimus | reverse complement strand
ATGGATTTTTTAAAGTCCAGATTCCATTTTAGCTTTCTCTTCTACTAACCCATCCTCCAATTCGCTGATACGTTCTTCTGCCTCGTTCACCCTGGCCGTCAGAGCCTCTAGTTTTGACTGCATTTGGCTCATAGAATTTTTAATTTCTCCCAGATTCGCTCTCATTTCCGCCCTTAGAGATTCTCATATTCTCATTAACATTTTCGTTAATACTTTTTTCAAGTCTACACATCATCTTGACCATTGTTACTCTGAACTCCATTTCTGATAATTTGGTTATATCCATATCCATTAGTTCTGTGGCAGAGGCCACAGACTCATTGTCTTTTCTTTGCTGGGGGGGATTTCTCCTTCTCGTCATTCTGATGAGGAGAGGTTGTGGAGTTTGCTCTACTGCACTCCTGGTTTCTAATTCATTGATTTCTGCTCTAATCCAGAGCCCAAATTATTGACCGGGACCCAGGCCGTACGCCCTTCTTTTATAGGGATCTTAGGGATCTGGGCTTCTTGATTTTTCAGCCTGACTTCTGGGGAAGGGGCCTGCCGTGCCGATACTCAGGCAACCCTGTTTGGGTAGAGTCTCCGTGTCCCCTGCGAGGGGGGATGGGGATGGGCACCCTGTGAGCCGGTATTTCCAGGCTTTTGTTCTCTCGCGGCTTTCCCTGGCGGCTTGCTGTGCCTCTTCTGAGAGTCAGAGCAGCAGTGGCCGAATCTCAGCCTCTGTCTCAGAACAGAGGGATCGCTGACCATTCTCCACTGATGTTCTGGCCACTTTAACTCTGTTTCTGTTGGTGCTGTTCAACCCTGCAGCGTCCCGGGATGTGCGCCTCACAGCCGGTGTCCCAGCCCTCACTTCCAGGGCCGGCATCTCTGTCCTTTGTGTTTCTAACACCGCCAGCCACCCCCGCGTGCTCCGGAGCTCCCGGTCTCAGTCTGGATCCAGTGAGCACACCGGGGCTCCCTTTCAGTCTGGTCTCGCGCGTTTCCGGGCTCACGGTCTCACTCTGCTGTCTCGCGGGTGCCGGTCCACGAGTCCGCCCGCTCCCCGTGCAGGTGGCTACTGCTTCCCGGCGCCTGAACATGGCGGCTCCCTCCCCGTTCCGTTTATCTTCCGATATCTGTGTGCAGTTTCACGGCTCCCCGCTGTGTACCTCAATCCTCAGCGCTGGAGATGTTCATTTGTAGAGATCCAGATGCATCTTCCTGCGCCTCAGGCTGATTCCGTGGATGTTGAGGCTGGTGTGGTACCTATCCAGCTCGACTCGGGGGACCGGCTGAAAAAGTGGTTCCCTTCTTCTCCGCCATCTTAACTCCATTCCATAAAGTTAGAATTTTAATAGAAAAAGGAAAGATCCTTGAGTGGGTTATTGACTGCTTTCCTCAGATATATGAACTAAATCACATATACATCTTTGACATCTGGGACGAGATTATCTCCTTGTAAATTTACCAAAAAAAAGCAATTCAAAAATATTTTCAGTTTCTAAATTACATGACATCTGACTAAAGATGATGCTAAGTAGTCACCTTCATGAAGTTTGAAAACTAACTTGATTTTCATTGTGAATGCAAAAGTCCTCCTGGGCCCTCTATTGTGTACTGTACACCTGACAGCCCCTATAGGTGGGGTGTGGGAGGTCCCATGGATAGGCTGGGGAGGCCCATTTTCTGTCCTGTGTAGGAATTGCATAGAATTCTGTGCACATGTTCATCTTTTACTTTTGTGAAACAGGCCTAGAGGCTCAGCAACTACGTGTTCTTCCCATGTGCATGATTTAGCTTCATGATGGCTTGTGTGGTGTCATGAGACTACCCTTGTTTATTCATTTTGAGTTTATAAGATATTTTTCAGAATGTATGCATTCAGATGAATCAGGGAATCCTGTAAGTTTGAGGCAAAAAGTAATGTCGTGAGGTCTCCTACTTTAAACCTCTCAGTTGCTACTACTATCTGGCCTCTCTCATACCTACTTAAGATAATTGACAGTGGTGATGTTCAGTAATATTTTAATTTCTAATTTGAGATCTCTTTTTCCATGAAAGTACTAGAAACTAGCAAACATGTCAAATTTCTCAGCACTTCAAGAATTTTGAAGAATGATTGACTCCAATGCCTCCCTCCATACACACATGTAACTAATATAAACTACCTCTTGGGAGTCGAACGGCCATGTTCTAAGGCACCATGTTGTCTTATTAAATCCATCTGTTTTCCTGATATTCTCTGGAAAATAGTCAAGAAGTCTCCTAGGTTGGTGAGGCAGGATTTTCCAGGTTTCCTTTTATACATGTTCCATAAGTATTGGCTTCTTCATTATAAATTATGGGAATGATGCTTATTCTAGGGCACTGGGTAAGGCAGCAGGGGAGATTGTCTGATTTTAAATGTTAATCTACTCTTTATTAAAGAGTAAACTATTCAAAAATGATTTGAAATTTCTCCTGACGTTTATTGCCCTTTGACTTTGACTCAGTTTGGTTCGGTAGAAATAATCTGGGGTCAGATCATCTCATTTTGACCTTGATCTGAACCATTTTTACACTTCCACAACCTTCATAAAAATATGCCAGCAGAGTTCAAATGGGCAGTGAGAACCTTCCTCTGACAGAGGATATTCCTGTATTTGAAAGACTAAGTCAGCCATGAGTCCTAACATTCCTGTTTCTGAGACTTGGTATAAATTTCAAAGAAAATGACTACTACTTGTCCTGGCAGGCCAGCAGAGAATCATACTCTTTAGGTGAATAATGTGATCCTATTTTCACACTTCAGAAATACCCATAAAAGTCAAAACTGATAAAATTTAAAATTTGCATACAAACTGTTAAGGCAAAATCAAGGATTCTATTTTTAGGTTGTTATTGCTTTAGGAAATTACCCTGAGAGCTGTCTACATTACTTAGTGACTAGCCAAATAGTAGTGGCTTAAACACAATGGAAGCTTATTTCTCTTTCATAGTAATAGTCAGGAAGCAGGTGGTCCAGGGCTGGAATGGTCGTTTGGCTCCATGAGATCATCCAGAGAGCAGTCTCTGCTCACTGTATCTCTCTGCTTTCTCTGCATGTGGTTCTTTTCCTTGTGGCAAATGACAAGAGTTCCAGGCTTTGTACTATCAGTTGAACAGGAACATGAGGGAAAGGTGAAGAAATGCCATGGTCTCTACTTTAAGGACAAGTCAAGAAGAGGATACTTTTCTCCATTGTCTATTGCATAAAACATAGTAATATGGTGACATCCAATGGCAGAGGAAGTTAGAAAATTTAGTTCTTAGTCTGGGTATCCAGGAGGCAGTAAAAATCAAGTGTTCAGTTCTTAGAAGGACAAAGAAGGGAATGGGGGTGGGGTAGCAACTAGCAGTCACACTGGTGCTGTCTGACTGTCAAAGTTACTTTGGGAACTTCAAAAATACATAATCCTTGGCTTCTCCCCTGAAGATTCTGATTCAGTAGGTCTGGTTTAGGCTCTTTGGTCAAATTACTCCCAAGCTGTATCTTAGTGATAACGTGAGTCACCAGAAAGTTCCATTTCAGTAGATTTGCCTTCGAAGAAACCTGTTATGCTCTCAGCTTTCACAAGGAGTGGTAACAAGTAGCTCTATGTGCAGCATCGGCAGGCTTTTCTATGGCAGAACTTTTGTCAAGGGTATTATGCATTATGTTGTTGGGTTTTTCTGATGTAAAGATCCTAATGACTAATTTCTTTTAGCCCTCAGTTCCAGGTAAATATATTTAAATTTTATTCTTCTAAAAGTTTATTCTGCTTTACTACACAATTGGACCTATGTAATCAGTTGCATTTTCCTCTTTGCCTTAGCTGTAGAAAGAAAGGAGCTTTGTTTTAGGTTCACCTGTTGGAGCCTTGCTCGGTATTTTGCAGCTTTTGCTCAGTATCAGTGCAGATAATTTCTTGTGTCCTCTGTTTCTCTTAAATAGATTCAACATTACTGGATTCTGGTCTTTTCTCTGCATTTTTTATAGGTTTCCTCCAATTAAAATTAGATTTAGATGGGACAATGTAAATAATAAAAATAGGAGCTCCTAAACTGTCACTGTGAATAATGACAATAACATTTATTTCTTGAATGCTTACTTTGTGTTGAGCACTGTGGTAAGTATTCTATAACATTCACCAGTGTTAACACTAACATGTGTAATCCAAATAAATCCTGGGTTCAAAGTGGTTCACTTTCTACACAGTGTAATTTTCAAAGAAACATAGTCCAGCCGACAAATGTAATTAAACACAAAACCCCAGCTTTACTTAGATTTCTCAAAAATGATTAACAGATACAACTAATAAAACACAACAGAAGTTCCCTAAATTCCACTTTCTTCTCAAATCTCTTGCATTGCTTATGCTCAAACATACAGCCAAGGGTTTTGGTGTTTGGCTTTTTTTTCTTTTTTTTTTCCTTTTTTCTTTTCTCATTCCTTTGTAACACTTGGCATCTTCTCCCTGTGAGAGAGGGCTGAGCTTCTACTCTCATCTGTTGTCTCTGCAGTGATAGCACAGGATAGAATTTTGTAGAATTCTCTGAATGCATCCATCTCCTCTCATTGCTTTCTCCCCCAGTTACACTTTTGAGGCATCCCCATTTTTATGAGAAGACACTGAGACTTTGTAAAATTAATTAACTTCTCCAACTTCAGAGTCACCCAGCCAAGAATCAAGATATTAAAGTCCAAGCGGTGGAATTTCTAAGCCTGTGTACTTAGACACTCTACTCTCTCGTTGCACTTTATATGGCTAGAAGGATGGCACAGAGATCCACTATCTCCTGGAAACAGTATTGTCTCTGTCAGATGACTTGTCACATTTTATTTTAATTGGTTATTTTTGTTCCTACCTTCCCTTGTGCTCATTGTAAGCTCAGTGAGGTCATTTTTTTTTTTTTATTCTTTACTAATTGTTATCAGTTTATCCACTATTTTGTACAGAGCAGGCAAGACAATAGATATTCATTAAATTAATGACTGAATGACTGGATGAGGAGTGAGCTACCTTTCTCTAGGACTGGAATTTTCTGTCAACAGTAATTTACCCATCTCTGTAATCACCAGGCTTTTTGGGAATGAAAATAGTTACTTCTCACAAAAATCTCAGACCTTTGGTATGTTGTGGTGAGTTAGCTTTCTCTCATGGCTCATAGATTGGTTCTGAAAAAAATTTCAAAAGAATAGTTCAAAAAAAATTTTTGAGCAGTAGCAATGTTACATGTTATATGGTGACATTGTGGAAAAAAACCCAGAATTTAAAACCAGCTAACTAAGGTATGAATCCCAGCTGTGGACACTATTGGCTAAGAACATTAAATTATTTAAATTTCAAATTTCTCATTTTCAATAGGAAGTACGACTTGCTCTAATTCATGATTTATTTGTTACTATCAATGTGAGATGATTATGTGAAAATCTTTTGAAAAACTCATATTATTATGAAAAGTATTAAATTTCTAATGTGTTAAAATGTCATGAATAATAATCACATTATCTTTGGATACAAAAGTGCACATTAGTGTCCCATCTGTATTTATGCTTTTTTACAGTAAAATCTCAGAAGAAACGGAGGGGTGGGGTTTTATTTTTAATTGTCTCCATTTATGTTTGAACAATAGCTATGCTTTTTATCAAATTCATTTTCATTGATGAGTTTATAAACAAAACAATATACCCATCACATCTCACATTCCACATAGTATTACACCATCCAGACTTTTAGAAATATGGCTTGGTAATGTTGTTCTATATATTATATAGTTTTTAATTTTATTTATTGATTTATTGATTTACTGAGAGAGAGAGAGAGTACAAGCAAGGGGAGGGGCGGAGGGAGAGGGAGAGAGAGAATCCCAAGCAGGCTCCATGCTCAGCATGGAACATGACATGGGGCTCATTTCACGACCCTGAGAATATGATCTGAGCTGAAATCAAAAGTCTGATGCTCAACCAACTGAGCCACCAAGGTTCCCTACAGTTTTTTAAATAAAATATTAATTTCACTAAACACTTAAGAAAGTAAAAATCATTTTCTAAGTCCTCATTTTTCCAAGAAGTAAAATTTGAGCAGTAAACAAAATACAGTATCTCCATTTTGGTAGAATTAAATAGTTACAGATCTTTCCTGGTCTTATCAAGGTTATTAAAAAATACTTAATTAAGTTCCACCAGATGAACAATAAGTGCTTTAGCAATGCCAATAATTCAGAATATGTGTTAAATGAAATTAGGATTCAAGACAATTACTCTTAATTAGGTTACAGAATATAAATCATAAAGAGGTTGCAAGCCTCTATAGTTCATCAGCAATTATATTGAAAAGGTCACTTGAAAACAAATGTAAGAAGGATCCAGTAAAATAATAAACCCAGAAGTTTTTAAAATATTAATTTTGGTGAGTTCTAGTTTCACAGTGCTGATAATATTTTTTCAAGAGATTCCAGTAATCTGATTACACTTCTATTCTGTGCTGTGCAATGGAGCAGCCATCTTTGCCCCAAAACTTACGGGAATGAATGATTTCACAGGATAGTTGATATTCTTGTAACTTACTTTCAAAACTTAGTCATCCTGTAAAATGTATTTTGCTAGCATAATATACACTAAATTGCTACACATGTCCAAGAAAACTACCTTGCAAATATGTATCAACCAAATTACTGCCCTAAATTCCCTATATCATTTGTCTTAAAGATAAGCATTATTTGTTCAGATTGTTTCAAAATTAAGGCACAATTCATTTCATTGTCTTTCTCCCTTTGATCTTTATTGTTAGAGCTTACCTGATTTACTATGCATATATATTATCTGTATAACTATGGAAAACTCCAGATAGTGGTATATCTTATTTAGGTATGATTTTGTAAGACCTGAACTCTGTAGGCAAGAATTAATTTGATCAACCCTTTGAGAAGAACTAGACACACACTGTGGAATAATTTGTATAAAACATGTAAACTGTTAATTTATTTTTTTAATGATTTTATCTTATTTTAATTTTAAGTGGGTTCCATTGCCCAACATGGGGCATGAACTCAGGACCCTGAGATCGAGTCACATGCTGTACTGACTGAGCCAACCAGGTGCCCCAAATCATTAATTTAAGTTTAAATATAGAAAGACCGTATGCAGATATATCCTTTACAGATGTATGGGTCTGTTACCATCTGCTAATTAGGAGTGGATAAGACTAACATCTTTTTGGACTTCGTTGTTGAAAGGGAACATTTTGTGTAGCATCATTTGCTCATTCCTTTTTTGTGGTTCACACCCATTCACATCTCACATTGTTCTACAACATTTTACACTAGACAGATATATTAGGGAAGGTTTATTTTATTGCAACCAACAGAAAGAAAATGCCTCCAGGTAACTCAAGCAGAAAAAGAAGTTATTGGAGAGAACTGCACACAATCCAAAAACTGCTAAGCGGTCATGCTTCTGTGAGACAGGGATGGGAGGTGGATCTGGGACCTCAGTAACTGATATCTCTAGAACTTCTTTTAGAATGCTGCCATTGTCAAAGCTCAGCCCAGGTGCCTGTAGGGCCCATGTCTTTCTGTGCAAACTCCAGATTCTCAGGAGAAAGGCACTGGCTCATCTAGTTTTACTCTCTAGTGTCTCTACCTCCATGTCTCTCAGACACAGCCAGAACAGTAGTAGAATGGCACAAATACGGTAATGATGGCATTGTTGTAAGGCAAAATATGCCCTGATTTTGTGTTTCTCACAGTTGGTCCTTCTTATCAGGGCTGATATGACCTTTGGAAGAATTTTTCTCTTATACCAGTAATTCCTCAAATTTCACTGTTCGAGCACAGAAATTTTTTCAAGTTTATGTCTGCAGCTCTGCTTATTTCTGTATTTCCATTTGTACTTGCTCAGTTTGTGTAGTCCTGCAATTATGACTACTGCTGCCAGCTAGGACAAAATGTTTGCTCCCATCTGTTCTTCTGGGGCAGGATAGATTTACCTGGTTATCTGAAAGATTCTCCTGTAGTACTCAGAAGTAATTTACTCTGTGGTTAATTCCTGTTTCCACTATTAAATGTTTCCTCCTCCATTTCTACAAATCTGTTCATAATGGCCTATTAGCTAGAATTTTTGCTATTTAATTATTTTATATTGGTCAATGCATGAAATGGTTCTGGACAGTGCCTTACTTCAGTTCATCTGTAAGACCCCCAGAGAAATTTGCTAAATATGGTAAGCTTTGTTTTAATGCTACTGAATTTATTCATGTCTGTTTATAGTGGAAAAGAATGACTGAGATAACTGGTGGCTCCCTGGCATAGTTAGTGGCCCAGGTAGAAAATTTTTCCTGCTGCCTTCAGAAAAATTTTCCAACTTAAATTAAAGTTGTATCTCTTTAAATTAAAATGCAAAAAGATAAATCTACATATGCTATAAATTATGATTTTTCAAAATCTGCTCCTTGACAATTTCTTTCATTTTTATAGCATTCCAATTTTAATTGACTCAAGATAACATATTTGTTTTTTCATTTAAGAAATAGTGCTGAGAAGGCATAGTATCTATTTTATTATTGACCCATTGAATGATCTCAAGTATGTCATTTGAGATTTTGAGTGCTCCATTAAAAAAATGGAACATTAGTATATATCTTTTTCATGAAAACTAACAGAATTTTCATATGGCATGGTTGCTCTCACCATCCAGAATATTTCCATTTTTTCTGTATTTTCAAGTTATTTGATGTTATTGTCTGTTTTACAGTTTTCTCTTGTGTTGAAGACACAATTCTATGACTGTCCATGTCTGGGTCATTGTGGTACTTAAGGACTGTACATAAAACCATTGACCATCTATCTGATCCTTCACATTCCTTTGTTATGGAGTCACCATTGCCTCCTCAGGCTAGAATGTATAGGCAATTTTGATTGATGCAAATCTAAGGATTTATTTAGAGTGCTAAAATGGTTTCTTAATATTATGAAAACATTTCTTCTGGAGTCAAGTTGAACTGGATTATGTTGATTATATAGTAAATGTTCCCATAATACTCTCTATAATAAATGGAGGTTTAAAAATGGATAACACTAGTGAGGGTGGCAAAAAGATGGCCACCAAGTAGGAGGACCCTAAGCTCATCTCCTCTGATGAACACAACTAGATAACTATCAAATCATCCTAAACACCCCAGAAATCAACCTGAAGACTGACAGAACAAACTCCATAACTAAAGGGAGAGAAAAGGCCACATCAAAGAAGGTAGGACGTACAGAGATATGGTTTAGGAGAGAAATGGAACACAGGTGCTGCATTGTGAGGGAGCCATGGTCACAGAGAAGAGTGAGAGAGAGTAGAGCACAGAGAGGAACGGACAAGGACAGCATTTCCCCAAAGCCATTGACTGAGAAAACAAAGAGGGGCTAATTTTTATGAGTTCTCGCAACCAGTGGGACTTAAAGCCCAGAGTTCTAAAGGGTCACAGGTTTGGCTGGGATGGATCCGGGAGGGCACTGCCCTGCACCTAGAGAGAAGGCAGACAAACAACCCGGAGGCAGACTACACTGAAACAGCAATTTGAAGAATGCCTGGGGCACACAGAAGGGCGATTATTCACTCTTCTCGGAGTGCTTCCCTGAGAAGCAGCGTTAATGGAGACCCCTCCCAGGGGGCAAAGGAGTGGCCAGGACCATTTTTCTCCCCTGCCCCTCAGCATAAACACAGAGCCACTCATGGGAAGCAGCACAGCACCAACACAGGTTGCTGCAGTTGCTTACACCAAGTGCCATACCTCTACCCTCTGGAGGGACTGCCCTTCTCAGCCAGGCTTGCCTCAGTCCCAGTGCAGGGGCCTCCTCCCCAGAAGACTAGCAGAAACCCCTACGCACACCACGTCACCTGACTACAGGTTTCTGCAGGGATTCAGTTCTAGTGGCAGTAGCAGGTCCATTTAACAAGCAGACCAGAGCACACCTAATTAAAACTCACCACATCCTGGCCAAGGACCCAACACTGCCCACTGCAGGCAAGGAGAGCCTCTGCAGATGACTGGCCTGAAGGATAGCAGCCAAAACACAAGAGCAGAGTGCAAGCAGCACACACCAGAGACACTCCCTGAAGAGCTAGACCCTGCATACTACATGACCTCTTCTTCCTAAATCCATTACTCTCAGGAGCAGGAAACATAACTGCTTTTTCTAACACAGAGAAGAAAGCAGATACTTAGACAAGATACCATGATGGAGGAATATAATCCCAAGTGAAAGAAATAGATAAGGTCACGGCCAGAGATCTAAGCAAAACAGATATAAGTAACATGCCTAATGGAGAATTTAAAACGATAATCATAAGGATATTCGCTGGGCTTGAGAAAAGAATAGAAAACATCATTGAGACCCTTACCGCAGAGATAAGAGATGTTTAAAAAGAATCAGTCATTAATGAAGAATGATATAACTCAGACTGAAATAGGCTTGATGCAACGAACAGCAGTCTGGAAGAAGCAAAGGAATGAATAGGTAATATAGAAGATAAAATAATGGGAAATAATGAAGCTGAACAAAAGAGAGAAGGAATAATTATGGAAAACAAGAATAGACTTAAGGAACTCAGTGGCTCCCTCAAACTCATTCATATCATGTGATATGAATGAATGTCATTCTTACATAGGACAGGATATCATAGGATATTAATGTCATATGAATGTCTTCTTCCCAGAAGAAGAAGACAGAGAAAAGGAGACAGAAAATATATTTGAGGAAACAATAGCTGAAAACTTCCCTAATCTGCGGAAGGAAACAAACATCTAGATCCAGGAGGCATAGAGAACTCTCATCAAAATCAACAAAAGCAGTCCAACACTAATACATACTATAATTAAATTTGCAAAATATAGTGATAAAGACAAAATCTTAAAAGCAGCAAGACAAAAGAAGTCCTTAACTTACAAGGGAAGAGTCATAAGGCCAGCTGCAGATTTCTCAAAAGAAACTTGGCAGGCCATAAGAGATGCATGATATATTCAAAGTGCTGAATGGGGAAAATCTGCAGCCAAAAATACTCTATCCATCAAGGCTGTCGCTCAGAATAGAAGGAGAGAGAAAGAGTTTCCCAGACAAATAAAACTGAAAGGAGTTTGTGACCACTAAACCAGCCCTGCAAGAAATATTAAAGGGGACTCTTTGAGTGGCAAGGAGAGACCAAAAGTGACAAAGACAAGAAAAGGTCAGAGAAAATCTCCAGAAACAATGACAAAACAAGTAATAAAATGGCACTAAATACATGTCTTTCAATAATTATTCTGAGTGTAAATGGACTAAATGCCCAATCAAAAGACATGGAATGTCAGAATGGATAAAAAAGGAAGAGCCATCTATATGCTGCCTACCAGAGAGTCATATTAGAGCTAAAGACACTTACAGATTGAAAGTGAGGGGATGGAGAAATATTTATCACCCATATGGATATCAAAAGAAAGCCAGAGTAGCAGTACTTCTATCGGACAAACTAAACTTTAAAACAAAGACTGTAACGAGAGAAAAAAGGGCACTATATGGTAATAAAGGGGACAATCCAAAAGATAAAACAAATTATTCTACCATTCTACCCATTCCCCTTTATTATCCATTCTACCCAACATAGAATCAGCCAAATACATAAAACAATTAATAACAAACATGAAGGAACTAACTGATAATAATATAAGAATAGTGGGGGACTTTAACTCCCCGCTTACAATAGTGGACTGATCATCTAAACAGAAAATAAACAAGGAAACAATGCACCAGATGGACTTAACTGATATATTCTGAACATTCCACCCTAAAATGGCAGAATATACATTCTTTTCAAATGTATATGGGACATTCTCCAGAATAGATGACATATTAGGTCACAAATCAAGCCTCAACAAATACAAAAAGATTAGGTTCATACCATGCATTTTTTTCTGTCCACAATGCTATGAAATTTGAAGTCAACCACAAGAAAAAATTTGAAAAGACAACAAATATATGGAGGTTAAACAAAATGCTATTAAGAAATGAATGGAAATCAGAGAAAATTTTAAAAATACCTGGAAACACAAAACACAATGGTCCAAAACCTTTGGGATGCAGCAAAAATGGTCCTAAGAGGGAAGTATATAGCAATACAGCCCTACCTTAAGAAGCAAGAAAAATCTCAGATAAGCTTCCTAACTTTACACCTAAGGGAGCTAAAAAGAATAACAAATGAAGCCTAAAGCCAGAGGAAGGAAAGTAATAATAGAGATTAGAGCAGAAATATATGATATGGAAAAAAAAGAATAGATCGATGACCAGGAGCTGGTCATTTTTTTTCATTGAAAAAAGTAATAAAATTGATAAATCTCTAGCCAGAACTATGAAAAAGAAAAATGACCCAAATAAATCAGAAATCAGAGAGGAGAAATAACCAACACCACAGAAATACGAACTTATAAGCAAATATTATGAAAAACTGTATGCCAACAAATTAGACAACCTGGAAGAAATGGATGAATTCCTAGAAACCTATAAGGCGCCAAAACTGAAACAGAAGGAAATAATAAACATAAACAGACCAATAACAAACAAGGAAATTGAATCAGTAATCAAAAATCTCCCAAAAAACAAAAGTCCAGGGCCAAAAGGCTTCACAGAAGTATTCCACCAAATATTTAAAGAAGAGTTAATACCTATTCTTCTCAAACTATTCCAAAAATAGAAAAGGAAGCAAAACTTTTAAATTCATTCTATGAGGCCAGCATTACCCAGACCAAAATCAAATAAAGACTCCACTAAAAAAGAGAACTACAGGCCAATATCCCTGATGAACATGGATGCAAAAATTCTCAATAAAATACTAGCAAACCAAATCCAAAAATACGTTAAAAGAGTCATTCACCACATCAAGTATATTTATTCCTGGCTTGCAGGGGTGGTTCAATATTCACATATCAATCAATATGATACACCATTAAGGAAAGAGAGGATAAGAACTATATGATCCTTTCAGCAGGTAACAGAAAAAAGCATTTGACAAAGTACAACATCCATTCATGATAAAAAATAATTAACAAAGTAGGTTTAGAGAGTACAAAGTTCAACATAATAAAGGCCATCTATGAAAAACCTACAGGTAATATCATTTTCAATGGAAAACAAATGAGAGCTTTTTTCTCTGTGGTCAGGAACAGGACAGGAATGTCCACTCTCAACACTGTTATTTAACAGAGTCCTAGAAGTCCTGGCCACAGTCAGTCAATAAATAAATATAAATATAAATATAAAATATATATCCACATCAGCAAGGAAGAAGTAAAACTTTCACTATTTGTAGATGACAGGAAATTCTACATAGAAAACCCAAAACACCCACAAAAAAATTGCTAGCACTGATATACAAATTCAGTAAAGTTGCAAGATACAAAATCAACATACAGACATCTGTTGCATTTCTCTACACCAGTATTGAAGAAGCAGAAAGAGAAATTAAGGAGTCAATCCCATTTACAATTCCATCAAAAACCATAAGATACCTAGGAACAAAAGACCTGTACTCTGAAAACTATAAAACACTGATGAAAGAAATTAATGAGGAAAAAAAATGAAATTGAAGAGGACACACAAAGAAATGGAAAGACATTCCATTCTCATGGTTTTGAAGAACAAAAATTGTTAAAATGTCTGTACTCCCCAAAGGAACCTACACATTTATTGCAATCCCTATCAAAATAACAACAGCATTTTTCACAGAGCTAAGACAAACAGTCCTAAAATTTGTATGGAAAAACAAAGGACCCCGACCAGCCAAAGCAATCTTGAAAAAGAAAAGCAAAGCTGACGTCACCATAATTCCAAACTTCAAGTTGTATTACAAAGCTGTAGTCATCCAAACCATATTGTACTGGCACAAAAATAGATACGTAGAATCAATGGAACAGAATAGAGAACCCAGTAATGAACCCTCAGCTATATGGTCAATTAATCTTTGACAAAGCAGGAAAGAATATCCAATGGGAACAAGACTTCTCTTCAACAAACAGTGTTGGGAAAACTGGATGCCAACATGCAAAAGAGTGAAAGTGGACCACTTTCTTACACTATACACAGAAATAAATTCGAAGTGGTTGAAAGACCGAAATGTGAGACATGAAACCATTAAAATCATAGAGCTGAACACAGGCAGTAACCTCTTTGACATTGGCTGTAGCAACTTTTTACTAGATATGTCTCTTGAGGCAAGGGAAACAAAAGCAACAATGAACTATTAGGACTTCTTCAAAAGAAAAAGCTTCTACACAGCGAAGGAAACAATCAGCAAAACTAAAAGGCAACCTATGGAGTGGGAGAAGATATTTTCAAAGGACATATCCAAAAAACGGTTAGTATCCAAAATATACAAAGAACTTATAAAACGCTATACCCACAAAATGAATAATCCAATTAAAAAATGGGCAGAAGACATGAATAGACATTTTTCCACAGAAGATATCCAGATGGCAAACAGACACATGAAGACACTCAACATCACTAATCAGGGAAATGCAAATCAAAACCACAGTGAGATATCACCTCACACCTGTCAGAATGGCTTTTATCAGAAAGACAAGCAACAACAAGTATTAGCAAGGATGTGGAGACAGGTGAACACTGGTCCACTGTCAGTGGGAATGCAAACTGCTATAGCTACTCTGGAAGACACTTTGGAGGTTCTTCAAAGAAATTAGAACTACTCTATGATCCAGCAGTTGAGCTGCTGGGTATTTACCCAAAGAATATAAAAATACTAATTCAAAGGGAAACATGCACCCCACTTACATAGCCCCCTATCTACAATAGCCAAACTGTGGAAACAGCTCAGGTGTCCATCACCTGATGAATTAATAAAGAAGATGTGAATATATATACAATGGAATATTACCCAGCCATCAAAAAGAATGAAATGTTGCCATGTGCAACAACATGGATGGAGTTAGGAGTATTATGGTAAGTGAAATAAGTCAGTCAGAGAAAGACAAATACCATCTGATTTCACTCATATGTGGAATTTAAGAAACAAACAAACAAAAATGAGTGAAGGGGGAAAAAAAGAGAGAGGCAAATCAAGAAACAGACACTTAACTATAGAGAATAAACTGATGGATACCAGAGTGGTGGGTAGGGGGGTGGATATAATAGGTGATGGGGATTAAGGAGTGCATTTGTTGTCATGAGCACCCGGTGTTGTATGGAAGCGTTGACTCACTGTATTGTACACCCAGTGCTAATATTACATGGTGTATTAACTAACTGGAATTTAAATAAAAACTTTTTTAAAATATATAAAACTACACTAAAAAATTGGATTGCAGCAGAGAATCTGATAATAAAACTGTATTTCTTTGAACTTTCTTCAGGTGCATTCTTTGTCCTTTATGAAATTACAGTTGAATGAGATCTATATTTTACTGTCACATCAGACTGAATCTAATTGTATATACTACTGCTGTTCTTTTTCTTTGCCAAAGATGTTCTAGAACCTTGATAACATTTCAGGGCAAAGCGTGATTCAAAAAGGTTACTAGAACTAGCATGTAGATCAATGGAACAGAATAGAGATCCCAGAAATAAACCCATACATATGTGATCAATTAATTTATGAAAAGAGTGACAACATAATACAATGGGGAAAGGACAGTCTTCAATAAATGCTGTTGGGTAAACTGGACAGCCACATGCAAAAGAATGAAACCACTGGACCATAAATCTTACACCATGCATAAAAATCAACTCTAAGTGGACTAATGACTTAAACAAAGACCTGAAACCATAGAACTCCTAGAAGAAAACATAGACAGTAAGCTCCTTAACATTGGTCTTGGCAGTGATTTTTTGGACTTGACACAGAAAGTGAAGGTAAGAAAAGCTAAAATAAATGGGACTACATCAAACTACAAAGCTTCTTTCTGTACAGCAAAGGAAACCATCAACAAAATGGGATGGCAACCTATGGGATGAGAGAAAATATTTTCAAATTATATATCTAATAAGAGGTTAATATCCATAAAAGATAAAGAACTCGTACAGCTCAATGCCAAAAGGACAATTCTATTTTAAAAATGGGCAGAGGACTTGAATAGACATTTTTTCAAAGAAGGCATGCAGAGGGCCAAATAGACACTTGAAAAAATGCTCAGCCTCACTAATCTTCAGGGAAATGCAAATCAAAACTATAAGAGATATCACTTCACACCTGTCAGAACAGCCATCATCAAGAAGATAAGAAACAACAAGTGTTGGTGAGGATGTGGAGAAAAGGGAAATCTTGTAAGTTGGTTCAGCTATTATGAAAAAACAGTATTGAGATTCCTCAAAAAATTAACAAAAAGAAGTAGCACATGATCCAGCAATTCCACTTTGGATTTTTATCCAAAAGAAATGAAAACATAACTTGAAAAGATTTATGTACCCCCACATTCACTGTAGCATTATTTACAATGACCAACATATGGAAGCAACCTTATAAGTGTCTATCAGTGCACAAATGGGTAAAGAAAATGTGTGTGTACACGCACACACACACACAATGAAGTATTATTCACCCACAAAAAGTAACGAAATCTTGCCACATGCAACACCATGGATGGACCTTGAAGGCATTATGCTGAGTGAAATTAGTCAGACAGAGAAAGACAAATACCATATGATCTCACTGATACATATAATCTGAAAAGAAAAACAACCCTCATTTGATACAGAATACAGACTGATGGTTGCTAGAGGCAGGAGGCCAAAGAGTACAAACTTCCCATTAGAAGATGTACGTCCTGGGGATGTAATGTACAGTGTGGTGAGTATAGTTAACAATACTGTGTAGTATGTTTGAAAGTTGCTAAGACAGTACATAGTGAAAGTTCTCATCACAAGAAAAAATATTTGTGTGCTGATGGTTACTAACTAGACATTGTGGTAATCATTTCACAGTATATACAAATATCAAATCATTATGTTTTATATCTGAAATTAATATAATCTACATATTTATTAGATCTCAAATTAAAAAATAAATCACTTGCCTGTGCAAAAAAAAAAAAAAGGTTAATGCATTTTACCGTTATAGTTTTCCAGTTTTTGTTTTTAAGAACAGCATATGCTATGCTTTCATTCCTTATCTTTTAAAATGGTTTTATTTATAATCATCACAGCTACTACATCCTGGTTGACGGATTTGAATAGCCTGTACTAACTAGACACATTATTTAATGGGTACTGCCAGTATCTCAGTTGTCAAAGTTCAAGGGTATTATTACATTGATATTAGATATTTGCTGATCATTTTACAAAAATATTACTTTGTAATTGTGCCATCATTGCAAGTGGAGAATCTGCTTGATCTTGAAGATAGAATAGTGTTTGTTATTATTATGTTATTCTATTATGTAGGGCTTGAAATAATTTGTGGTGCCTTAATCATGTGTTAATGAGAAAGAACCATTCTGTATATTCCAAAGCCATTGTTCTTGAGCTCTTTGGCTCCATTTAACTGCTTGGCAACAAAATTTTAGAACTTTTAAAGTTGTAGTCATGCAGAAATTTACTGATTATTCTTATAGGGCTAAATAAGGAAATGTAGGTAAACAGATGCTTGGAGCGCACAGTACAGTAACAAAGTATTTTTGGACTCATGAATGTTTTATCTCATTCTAATTGGAAGTCACTTTAGGCAGTGGTTAAGTTCATGGAATCTGGCCTCTGGTTGCTTAGGTTAATTACATGGGACCTAGACTAACTGCTTCTGTTTAAATTCATGCCGTGCCACTTTCTTGCTACTTGACTTTTCCATAACTTCCATGCATCTCAGTTTTTTCATCTGTATAATAGAAACATCTGCCTCTTAATCGTCCGTATTCTTCTGCTCTTTTTATTTTTTTTATTTTTTTTAAAGATTTTATTTATTTATTTGACAGAGACAGCCAGCGAGAGAGAGAACATAAGCAGGGGGAGTGGGAGAGGAAGAAGCAGGCTCCCAGTGGAGAACCCTGATGTGGGACTCGATCCCGGAATGCCGGGATCACGCCCTGAGCCGAAGGCAGACGCTCAACGACTGCGCCCCTCTTCTGCTCTTTTTAATATGTACTTCAGTTTCATTGGTTCCTTATGTCTCTCATGATAAGTCCAATATGTATTTTTTCATATTATTGGCTAATCCCAAGAAGTAGACCATAATTAGAACAATTATATCAGTTGGGGTTCAGTCAGGGAAGTGGAACCACTATGAATGATATGAAAAAAGAGATTAGGGGCACCTAGGTGGCTTAGTCGGTAAGCATCTGCCTTTGGCTCAGGTCATGATCCCAAGACCCTGGAATCCAACCCCACATCAGGGTCCCTGCTTCTCCCCATCCCTCTGCTGCTCCCCCTGTTGGTTCTCTCTCTCTCTTTCTCTGTCAAATAAATAAATAAAAAATATTTTTTAAAAAGAGATTATTCTAGTAAAAGTTTAATATTATTTTATACATGAGTGGGTTTTGAATTCTAGCCAATATTTTGCTGTTTATTTTGAGATCTTTATTTCATTTCTATGAATTAAGTGGATTAGGGTGATAGAATAAAACATCAGAAATGTCCCAGGCACATTTGCTGATATATTGTATTATAAAATTGGCATTTCAAATCAGTGTAAAAAAATATAAAGTATTCAATAAATAGTTTTGAAGAAATTGGTTATCCATTAGGAAGGAAATAAGGTTATATTTCTACTACATGTTTTTCACAAAAGTAAATCCTATATTTGATAAAGGCTTTATATCAAAAACCTAAACTATAAGAGTAATAGTAGAAGACATATGACTATGTTTGTGACTTGGGATAGCATAAACCTTATTAGACAAGGTGCAAAAGCTATAAAGAAAACAACTGATAAATTGGATGTCAAAATTAGAAGCTAAAAAGATATAATAAACAACAGACTGGGATAAAGTATTAGCAATATTTGTAATAGAAATTGGATTCATGTCAAGACTATAAAAATTCTGGAAGTCAAGAAGAAAAGAGAGATAAAACCAGTAGGAAAGTGGAAAAAAGGCTACATAGGGAGTGGAACATAGGGAATTGCTAACGGTTACATGTTACAAGGGACTTAGGATTTAGAGTAGTAATAAAAGAGAGATTTAGTTTTGTGTATAGCATTGTGATTTTTTATAAGAATACTGTATTCATGAATTACTTGTTCTTTTTTCTAGATATTCTTTGTCTTTATATAGAGAGCAAATAGTTTATTTAGCTGTTTCTAATTAGGGACAATTAATTGATTCCTAAATTTTTGCTATCCAAAGACTACTGCAATGAATGTCCTTTATATATCTCTTTAAGAACATGAGGGACATTTTTCCTTAAGATAGATTCTAAAAATGGAATTGCTGGCTCATAGTATACTCTCATGTTTAAAGTTTAGAAGGTATGGCCAAATTGCTTTACAAGGTGCCTGTGAGAGTTTTATTCTAATAATCAGTATATGTCTTAGTTTTTCTACATTCTTGCCAATAGTTGATATACTCATTCAAAATAAAAGATATGACAGCTCAATAGAAATATGGGCAAAGGCTCTGAATAGTCACTTAGAGAAAAACAAACAATGGCCAGTATACATATGAAATTATGTTTGTCCTCACTACTGATCATGAAAATACAAAATATAACAACTGTGAGGTGCCTTTTTTCAACCATCTGTTTGGCAAAAAAAAACATTTTTTTTAAGTCCCTAGGATTTTAGAGAATGCATGCCAGTATTTTCACTATCCAGCAAAGTGAGATAAAAGACTTCACATTTTTTGAAATTAGAATAAAGTTTTACTTAAAGTAGTAGAGAAATGGCCCATGGAACTTGTACAGAGGAGTGAATAAAGATCAATCAGTTGTTGTTGGAAGCCAAATACAGCCAGGCTCTGTCAGCAGACCACAGACAGCAGGGCCCTCTAGTCTTCCTGTTATTACCATCAAAGTGAACGGAATAAGGAAAAACTGAGAATACTTACTAAGAATTCACACACACACACACACACACACACACACACACACAAGAACTAGGTAGAAGAGTTCATGTCTTAGTGGTCATTGTAGACGATGTTGTGGAGTCAGGTTGAAATATTAGCGTCCCATGGGGTAAATATTAGTGATTGAGAGCCTCCTAGATTTTTTTTTGAGAGGGCAGGAGAGAGATGTTTCTCATTTCTAGTAAGCAAACTCATAGGGCTTCCCTCAGTAAAAAGGGCCTATTTTTGTAACCAGTGTAAGAAGTATATGAAATTAATGGAGTGCTCCATTTGTCTGGGAAATCATAGTGTAATGTTGAAAAAGTTACAAAAGGCTCACAGCATTTGGAAAGTGAACTGGGTCCTTAAGGCAATGTTTTCAGGGCCCTGAAATGTTAGATTAAACCTTGCAGAACTTACTGGTACATTTGCTTAGAATTGTGCTCATAAGTTTCAGGATATATCTCAAGACACCAGTGCAGCCACAGGCTAAGCTAAGCAATGTTGTGCAAAGCAATATTGGACAGTGAGTTCCAATCAATATCATGTTTTTTTTTTAATTAGAGATCAACCTGTATCTTGGACATAGTGTGGACTAGAATTTCTACAGGAAATTGTGGGAGTGAGACAATTAAGTACACATCTGAAATAGCATGCTCAAATTTCCACAGTCAAGTCAGAAATAGATGTGCTCATTGGGCACAACGTAAACCTCTCCTAAGTAGTCAGCCAATTTTGCCAACAGCAGACCGAGGAGCAATGTGTAGTTACTTTCCTAACATATTACCCCTGATGCTGCAGAGAGAAAAAAAGAGGAAGAGGAGGCAGTTTCTCATGTGCCTAATCCAGAAGTAGAAAATGGAGATGGAGTTTGGAATTAAGTTCAGAAAAGAGGAGGAGGGCCTTCTCTCTCCGTAAATGGGACATGGGCTGTGCAAAAGATGAGAAGCACTAAATAGAATTGTAATGCCATGGAATTTCCAGAGCATTCTTGAGAAGTTCACTTTTCATTAATTTATGGATTAGGAAACCATATTATACTGGTATTTCAAAACCCTATGTGTACCTGGTAAATGTGGGTTATTCTGAACTGAGTGAAAGGAGTAAGATTAGTTACACTATACCTTGCATACAGGATACCCTTTACCATAGAGTGAGGACTCATGGTTATTGTCAGTTACATTTGGCTGAGGACGGTAAGGCGGCTTTTCTTCAGATTTACCTCATTGGAATAAATTTTATAGGGTTTTTCTAAAGTGAAGTTTTATTTCATCGATTGAGGAAGAGCGATGTTGGAATTTAAAGACTTTTGGAGGTGTTGCTATAATTAGATAAATGTGTGTACTTGAGACTGTGAAAGAGCCCTGGGAGACACAACCGAAGGTGCCAGAGTGTGTTGAGAAGTAGACTATACCTGCTCTGTCTGTAGGAAGAATGCATGGAACATGTCGTTTTTAATAGAGAAAAAGCACAGTTCCAGAACAACTCTAGAAAACGAAAGCTGTTTATGGGACTTAGTAGATATTATGGATCAAAGAAAGCCCTAGACAAACAAAAACATCTTGCTTAGTTGCCTCATGGATACCTTATCAGTACAGGGCCTTTCTTCCTATGAGTCTGCAAGTTATGGACATTGAACATGAGGTCCACACTGGTGGCTATAGAATAATGCATAAGTATAATGATTTTTAAAAATTTTTACACACTACTATAATTAAGGTTACATAAGAACTGTTTATTTTGACTTTCTTGTCAAAATAAGCCTGGCCCTCCCCGCAAATAATCTATTTTCACAGCGTCCCATCTTTTTCATCAAAATGATAGAATTTTATAAAGATACATATATGTGTGTGTGTATATATATATATATATAAAATATATATAAAGATACATATATACATATGTATGTATGTATATATACCATACCTATATATACATATGAAATCTATTTTTTGTCATTGTTTTGCAAAATACACTTTCTTCATGGAAAACTCTGTGAATTTGGTACAACTAACTTTTTTGTTTTCATGCCTCCATCATGTTTTATGGTATGGTATAAACTGTGTATGGTCATTCTCATATTGACAGATACTAAATTTGTCTTCAGTTTTTGTCCAGTATGAGTAATGCTACAACAAATATCCTGCACAAGTGTCTCTTCAGACTGAAATATTTTATTCCTATGGGATAGATTCCTAGAAGTTGAAATGCTAGATTTAATGAGTGTTTTTACCTTTAATAGATTTTTACAAGTGTAACAGTTCATACTTACATCATTAGCGTATAAGAGTATCCTTTTCTTCACAACCATACCTGAAACAGTTGTTCCAGCTCTTTTCAGTTTTGCCAGGTCAGTGGTTATGAAGTAGGATCTTAATGGAGTCAATATACAAATTTCCTAGTCTGTGTATGCAGTGCTGCTAGAAATGTCACCACTGGAGTCTCATTTCTCAAAGTTCAAGGACATCTGGATTCCATTGTCTGGTTTGTAGTATGTGACAAGGGGACAACAGGGACCAGTTTCCTTTAATATATACCTCTAACTTAAGCAGTAAACTCCAAGTGTCTTACTGATTGTTGGATGTGGTAGATCAGCCTAACAATATGCAGTGGAAGAAAGAAAACCAAGCACTATGATACTGAGAGCAGTGGCCTTGGAGATCTGAATTTTGCTGTGAAATTTATGGTTCTGGGTTGGCATAAAGTAGCTGACTGCTGGAAGTTTCCTTTTATTCTCTAGTGGGTTGGTTAAGCTCCCCATCACTTATAAAGTACATCAGGAAGCTAGGGTAGGGTATTTAAAGGAGTGAAGAATAGAAGATCCATCCTTTATAGAATATGCCCAGATTAACATGGGGGTTTCTCTGTCACAAGAAAAAAATACCAACTCTATTCTCTCTGAAAAAAAGTAGAATGATGGTAGAAGAGGAGAGTTAGGAAGAGGTCTTGGGTCGGGATGGGAAAGCTATAATGTCAACAAGGAAAGGCAGATATTCTCTTTCACGGTTCTTGTGCAAGAGACAGTGTCAGTATAGCCCAAGGGAACAGCCAGTATATCTTGGACAAGATGCTGGAGATTGGTATTTGGAGACTTTAAGGAACTTCAAAGTGGAGAGGCAAATCATACAGAACAGCGTCTTCGGAGCTAAACATGCCAGGGAACTTATTGCTGGTATGAGGGCACAGAAGAATACTTAAGCCCATCATTAACTACTAGGAAGGGGTAACTGTACCTCCCTTTCTGAGAGCTTAATGATATCAATCAGAGGGATATGGCATAATGGGACTTTTTTCCTCTGTAATGCTCAACTTTGACAACATATATCTACATACCGTGGCTGGTAGAAGCCAGGGAGGCAAAAGGAGCTCTCATAGTTAAGGAAGAGATTGGAAGTTTTTTTTTTGTTGTTTTTTTTAAAGATTTTATTTATTATTTAACAGAGAGAGAGACAGCAAGAGAGGGAGCACAAGCAGGGGGAGTGGGAGAGGAAGAAGCAGGCTCCGAGCGGAGGAGCCTGATGCGGGGCTCGATCCCATAACACTGGGATCATGCCCTGAGCTGAAGGCAGACGCTTAACAACTGAGCCACCCACGCGCCCCGAGATTGGAAGTTTTAAATGTAACTCACAGAATATCTGCTAAGAGAAGGTTCATCTTCACAGTCTAAAAAGTCTGATTACCTCCTTAGGCCATAGAGATCTTTGAATTCTCTTTCCCACTCCCACTTGGGTATATTCATAATGAAATCAACTAGATCCATTTAATTGACGTCCTCTCCAGGAGGCTAAGAGGAGGTGGGACTTTTGGGGAAAAGGGGCAGAGAAAAGAGGGAAAGAGAATTCCCTTTTAGGAAGCATTTATTTCTCTAAATACTAGGCACGGTGGTCATTTGCAAGCTTCAGAGTCTAGCATGAGGGACTCAGACTAGTTGATGGCCTGAATCTTGGCTGAGCAGCATAAGGGGTCCCACTCCAGAACTTCTATACTCATGTGGTTCTTGAAAAAGTTAGAAGGTGTGCTGGAACCAAAATCAGAGAACTGTCTTGTGAATTCTTCTGAATTTAATGTGAATACATGATCAGCTAACAGTAAAGTTGCTTAATAATGGGTATCCTCTTCCTTTCCGCAGTAGGCATATAGATCTGGGGCTTTATTCATATGGTAAATACTATTTAGTATTTTCTAAAAACTGTGAGTTTTTCCAGTTACCTTACGTACAGTATCTCATGTAATTCCTGCCAGGTACCAGACCCAGTTTATATATAAGAAACTAAAACTCATTCTCAGAAAGGGTAAGTAACTAGTCCAGGGTCACCCACATTGTGAATGATGGGGCAGAACTTCAGTGCAGCTCTGCCTAATTCTCAGTTCCATGTCCTTCCCACACTCCTCTAAACTAAGTACAGATGTAGGAGTTCCTCGTGCTCCCTGAGAGAGACCCTTGCAACTTCAAATAGTCTCAAGGGCCTTGGCATCCCAGCATAGTGGCCAGGTGCACCGGATTCGTGGCAGAACTCCGCAACAGTGCTCTCTTTGTTCCGTGGCATTGAATTTCCGAGCATAATATTAGTGTCTCAGGAAATCCTTCCCAAAAAGTTATTTCCAGCCAGCAGCCAGTGATTTATTCCAAATGTCTGACTGAGCTGAAGAGAGTTTCCCCTGGTCTGAAGTTGCTTGTCCTGGCAGGCAGATGTCTGCCCTGCTTCTTTTTAATAGAATTTTTCTCTGCTCCACAGGCTGAACGATCTCTCTCACCTTTGTGCTGTCAGTTTACCTGGAGGTAGCAAAATAATGAATTTAAACAGGGAACAGATCCTGTCACAACATCCCTCCTAACTGCTTTATTTATTTTTCCTGAGACAATGATTTTATCTTCATTTGTATCCCTCACTATGGGTGTTTCTTTTATTTCATATGCAATACTTGGCCTTGGCAGCATCAGCCCTACTGTTTGAAAAGCTCTTGGAATTTGAAGCAAAGCCACAGTCAAAGTTGACTTTGGCGTTCATGTTTTTCAGACAGGCAAATTTCTCCAGTTTCCCTAAAAGGTATCTAGGGCACTGAGATGAGACCATGTCCTGGACAACACAAAGACCTCTCAATAGATGTGAGGCATGCTCAAAGACCGTCTAAACACCACACTTTTTAAACTTGAGGAAGTGAAGTATCTAAAGTGGTTTGCTAAAACCAATCGTTGCCTCACACATTCTGGGATATGCCAAGCAAAGCAGCCAGTGCTTGTATTGACTAGGAGATGCATAGGTCACTTCTGGTACTTTTGAGATAGAACACTGTAGTTATTTCATTAGGAAAGGGTTTTATTGGGAGGTTGAAGAGTGGGAGTTATGGACAAGTATTATTGAATGTACTGATTTGATGATTAGTATTTGAATTTCCTCCCAATTTCTCTTAAAGCTGTGTATGTTTATGCTCTATGCATTTTTGCCTTTTTAACCCTGACAGCTCAGAGAAGTCTGAGTCTTTTAAAAAGGTCTTTAAATGGGTTACAGGTGGCCTGGAGGGTCTTACAGAGCGCTCCTGATGGATGTCACTGCTCGGAGCTTCCTCATTCACTCCCAACCTCTTATCTTCCATCCTCCCAGTTTTTCCAGGTGCCCTCTGTTTTGTTTTTTTTTTTTTTTCATTCCTCCACAGTAAACAAATTCTACTTCCCTTTCCCTGCTCTTTGGAACACTTCGTCCTGTTATTGCTTCATTTGAACCTGGTTCTCCCTGAGGGCCCTTACTCTTGCATCTTTTTCGGGCAAATGCTGCTCCCTCTCACAGGCACCTCCAGTGTTGCAGGTGTCACATAAGCCCTGAGCGGTGAGGTTCATATATCTTGGTTCCCCAGTGTTTCTTCTCAGCTCCCCTTCTTCCACTCTCCCCCTCAAAATTCCTGCTCCTTGACGCTCATACTTTTCCTCCACATGATTATTGCTGACTCTCTGGTCACTTCTGTTGGCTAATGTAGATTTTGACATCAGCTCATAGAATTCCTCCCTATACTAAATCATGTCACTGTGTCGTGTGACATCACAGTTTACAGGGATTGCCATCCAACACGATATTCGTGACCACCTCAGTGCCAAAGTCTTAAACTGCTCTTCCACATCAGCCATACACTCCCTTGTCCACACTGTGGATAGTGTATACTCTGAATCCTATAACAGTTATTACTTTACCAATTATAGTAACTACCACTGATTAAACACTTATTTTGTGCCAGGGCCCTAAGTTCTTACCTTTAGATTCATTGTTTCATTTAATTCTGAATTCAACTTTCTGAGGTAGACATTACAATGATGCCATTTAATTGAGCGGGAAACCAAGGCTGCAAATTGTCAAGTGAATTACTCAGAGTTATAGGGTGACTAATGGTAGAGCTTGTATTGAAAAATAAAGATGTCTACTTCAAGTTCAAGCTTTTAACTCCCACAATAGAAACGTTCTGCTCTCTTACCTCACCCCTCTCTCTCCTGCCTCCCTTCTTCAGTGCTGTTACTCCTGACCCTTAGTCTCATGGTGTGCTCCAGGAGCTCCTTGGCCTGCCCGTTTCTTTTAAATGTATTAGCTTCTCGCTGTTTCCTTTTTCTTTCTTATTAAGTTGATTCTGTGGACTGTCATCAGACTTTTTGCTAGGTTCTCCCACATTCTTTCCTATTTTCCTTACTCCACACCTGCCTAGAAAATCTTTAACCCACTGTACAAATGCGATGCCAAGTACTTCAGGGAGAAATCATTCAAACTGTAGAAGATGCAAATCTTATTCCCCTTACTGTGCAATAAAAGTAACTCTTTGAGGCTCCTGACTGGCTCAGCCTGAAGAGCATGCTACTCTTGATCTCGGGGTTGTGAGTTTGAGCCCCACACGGAGTCTAGAGAGTTCACTGGGTGACAGAAACTGTATCTCAATTTAGACATTCATCCTCTTTTCCTGAATTTGTATCTAATTTTCAAGTTATGCATGTTAAAATAAAAGTCATTTGGGTGGGGCGCCTGGGTGGCACAGCGGTTGAGTGTCTGCCTTCGGCTCAAGGCGTGATCCCGGTTGTGGGATCGAGCCCCACATCAGGCTCCTCCGCTATGAGCCTGCTTCTTCCTCTCCCACTCCCCCTGCTTGTGTTCCCTCTCTCGCTGGCTGTCTCTATCTCTGTCGAATAAATAAATAAAAAATCTTTAAAAAAAAAAAAGTCATTTGGGTGGGGAAGGAAAAGAAAAAGCTTTCCTTGGAATTGTCAGAAAAGAACCCTGGAATCCCCTGAGATGTCTTCATTCAGATTGGTTTTGGCAGATGAGGGAAGTACCTGCTTTATCCTACTTCATTGCCTACTCCAGCATCTCTACAGGTCTGTCACCCTCTGAGCTATTTATCCATGCTAGGCTGTGGCACCAGGGAACCCAGCAATACCAGCATGATGCGGGTGCAGAAACAGAAAGGTGATGTGTCCATGCACGTGTGCATTGAAGAGTCTCATAGAGTCCCCCTGCTCTGCTGCCCACAATGTCCCCCTTGCCAGTTCTCTAGAACTTTTGACCTTAGATGCTCTTCAGATATTCAGGGAGGTGGTGGTGGTGGTGGGTCCTTTTATAAGCAGTTCCATTTGTCTGTCATTCCCTAATCCCCTCTTGATCATCTTTTTACTTAACATTTATGTCTAAGCTCGGAGCTCAGTTCCCAGACCCGCTGAAACAGGATCAGTGCCATCTTACATGTTTCCATAAACTCTTGTCACACTGTTTTATCAACACCTTTGCATTCATCTGTTACTTCCTCCTTCTGACTGTGAGATCCTGGAGATCGGGCATCATGTGGGTCTGGATTATCATTACGTCCTTACTGAAAGTAACAGAAACCCAGTAATTTATTTTCCTTTTCTTCAATGATGCAAAATATAAGAGAAAATATGGTATTAGTTTTTATGTCATTATCCATATATTTAATGAAAAACTTGTCTGTGAAGGTTGTTTGAAATGGACATATGTTTTTCAGAAAATTGATATATTAATTTCTGTCATAGAATTTAGATACAAAATATTCTTGAAACAGCAATGAGATATACCTCAGAATAGCTAAAAATAACAAATAATACTATTTTCAAAGATTGATGAGGATATGGAACCACTGTAACTTTTGTACATTGCTGATAGTCATATAAATTGGTGCAACAACTTGAAAAAACCGGTTGATTCATCTACTAAAATTCAACATTTGCATACCATTTAATTAACTGTTTTTCATGTGTGCCAAAAGACATGAATGATAATATTCATAAGACCATTATTTGTAATGGCCCCAAATTGAAAACAGTACAATGTACATCCACAGTAGAATGGGTAAATAAAATGTGGCATATTCATTCAATGGAATATTATGCTGCAAAGAAATGAATGGATTGTAGCTATACACATAAACATGGGTGAATCTTATAGCTGTTTTCATTTATACAAAGTTCACTAACAGCCAAAACTAACTTACCATATCAGAAGTCAACAGGGTAGTAACCTTGGAGGAGGGGGAGTGATTGGGAAGGGAGTGAAGGGGAATTCTTGAGTACAAGAATGTTCCCTTTCTTGACCTGTATGGTAATTTATGGCATGTTCAGTTTGTGATAATTTATATTTTATGATTTGTACACATTTTTGCATGTGTGCTATACTTCAGTAAAAGTGTTTTTAAAAATGCAAGCTGATGATAGAAGATCTGTATGCCATAAATATGTATATGTAAAAGTTAGAAGAGGTCACCTTGGGTAGATATGGTAAATATTCTTTACAGAAACATACAACTTTACCAGTATAAGTCTATTGCTCTTCTTTTAGAAACTCTGAAAGGACTCCCTTCAGCACTATAATTGCAGTATAAGTAGGTGAGCATTATTCTTAACCAGGGATTCTTAACCTTTTTTTTTCCTCAGCTAGTTTGGTATGACCTATGAACTAATATAACTAAGATTACAAAGGAAACCCATTGTAGTACAGTTATCAAAATGTTAATTATGATTTTTCATTCACACATTGAATAGCCAGGTAGTACATTTAGAAAGTAGGCAAGTTAAAGTTAAAACTTATTTTTAAAAGATATATCAGAGTGAAAGCTATTTACACGCTCCTTTGTCACATTACAAACAGGAATGCATCTTTACAGGAAGTTAAGAAATCTCATTTGAACCATCCAGTCTTGCATAACTTAAACAGTGAACATGACTTATCTCCATGTATGTATTGATGAATGAACAGTTGTAGATATCAGCATTGATGCTTCTGTCACCATTAGAAGAACTTACCACCACTTGGTGATAGAACCACCACTGGATTCCATGCATTTGTCCAGCTCTGCATTATGAGTAGCTGTAGGTAGAAAGATCATAATGAGATATGATCCAGTGGCAAGGCCAGTAGCTCTTGTAATTGCCAAGTAGTGGTGAAAAAAAAAAAAATCAGTACTTGAAGTATCTATAACAAGTATAAAATATTATACATAGTATCCTATATATGAGTATGAAAATTTTTGTTTCTGTTGGTCTATAAAAAGTCACAGGTACTGCTGATACTTCCGTGATTTGTTGTTTGTATTCATAATGAAGGAAATACTACATTTTAGTTAAAAGTTAGGAGAGTAAAATAAAGATGAAAGTAATAGATGTGATTTTTCCCCACGCAAGTTATGCATTCCCTGAATTGTGTCCTGGGTTAAGAACTGCTGTTTGAGGGGTGCCTGGCTCTGTCGTTAAGTGTCTGCCTTCGGCTCAGGTCATGATCCCAGCGTTCTGGGATCGAGCCCCACATGGGGCTCCCTGCTCTGCTGGGAGCCTGCTTCTTCCTCTCCCACTCCCCCTGCTTGTGTTCCCTCTCTTGCTGGCTGTCTCTCTCTCTCTCTGTCAAATAAATAAATAAAATCTTAAAAAAACGAAAAAACTGATGTTTGAAAGTGAAGGTATGAATTTCTGAATTGACCTTTCTTGTTGAAGAAGAAAGTTGTAGGAAAGAGATGATAGAAGAAAGTCCTCAGTAATTACAGGTGACAGTTAAGGCTTTTTTGTAGACAAAGACCTAAGGTTAAGACTAAATGGAAAACAAGTATTTCAGGTGCTCAGAACCCTCAGGAGAACTACACCTGTGAATAAAAAGCCACTGACCCTAATCCTTTATTGTTTATGTTAAGGCATCTGTATAGTAGGTTGGGAACCTTAGAAGCATAAATTGACAAATGGAAACATTTAATTTTTTTTTTTCTTGGATTAGGTCCCTTCACATAAATGTAGAATACAGAATAAAACGATTGGATAACCTCTGCTTATCCTTCAAATCTCAGTTCACCCACCATTTCAACTTCGTTAAGGAGCACTTCCTATTCCCAAAGTGCCTGGAACCCCTTATATGTAGCACTCAGCATCCTGATAATTTGGGTATGGGGATTTGTTCTACTATTTTACTAGATTATAAGCTTCATGCAGCCGAAGACAAATATCTGTCTCATTTGTTGCTTTATCCGTAGCAAATAGCACAGTGTCTGGTATATGGCAGGCACCCACCAAATATTTGTGGAACTAGCAAGTAAACAAAAAGGCTACCAAATGCTTTTTGGAACCATATCTCTCCTGTTGGTTAGTCACAATGAAAAGAATCATGGGGAAAGAAATGAACCACAATCCTGTCTTTAGAGCATAGTGGGAGGTCCAATTCTTTCAGAAGGCTGACTTGATGCAGAATGACGACTGCATAATAGGGGGCTTTCAAGAAATTAGAAGTCAGAACATCAACATACCAAACAGATACAACAACTTCACTGACTGATGGTAGCTCCACAAAATTGAAAGTGAAATGCCCCCTCTTTTATGTGGGCAAGCCACTCAAATCCTGTATGTGTTTTCCTCAATTTTATCTAAGAGATAATTTTTATTATCCTCTTTAAGTTAGGTAACTAAGTTAATAAAATGTAGAACTGCTTTTGACGAAAGTAGCTCTTTTCAAAGGGTTACTGAGAATTACACTGCAGAGTAAATTAAATTCACTGTAGAGGGAGATCAGCTGTGACTAATCTAGGTCTTTTTTTCCTCACATTATTCCTTGATTTATTTTTCCACAGTTTACCAGACAAAATCAGCTTTTCTTCTGAGTGATTGTGATCTGTGTTTTAATGCAAAATAATTTCTTTGTATTCCAAATGAGTAACTTATATAAGGAGGAGGTTAATTTTTTTCACTGTGTTCAGCTCTGCTGGTAGTATTAACTATAAAAGGGACAAGATTTATGGCCTTAATATATACCCTTGAATATTGTTGCATGTTGTAAAATACATATTTTTATAATACCACAAGAACTAGGGCAAGGACGAATGACCCTCAGCACTCTTTTCACCCATTAATTTTATTTTATAACTTTATTGTTTGATACTCCTTTTAAATGAACTGGACCTATGCCCCCAACCCATAAAGAAGAGAGAGCAGTCACTGCTGTGTACTAGCATCATTGTTTACCATGATGAGCCAGGAGAAAAGTAAAAAGATAACTAGCTTTGCCGTCCACCTACTGCCACAAAGAATCCCACAATATGAATTAAACACACATTTCTTTTTGCATGTTTTCTTCAAAATACGAAAAGCCAGTGAGGAGTAGCTCTGCTTTGCAAGGAAAGTAGTTTTCTGATTAGAGAATTAAGTATATTTGTATACTTAATTTGTATATTAATTCTGGCGTGCATGACCAAAAATCATGGAGATCAGAAATAAATACCTATGAGGAACAATTGACATTTGCCCCCATCTATACGGTTGTGACTGGTGATACCGCACATTAAAACATTTCTTGGTTCAAGCATCTCCCGTAGTCTATGAGGATGGTCTCTAGGAACACTTGGTAGATCAAGTGCTGAATGAGGGCCAAGGCTTTTCCCAAAAGAATTTCTTGGTTGTGCATGCACTTACTCCTGGGTTGTACCTCCATACAGGTGTTCTTCTGTGGGAGAACAGCAACTACATTTTTTTGTTTGTCTGTTTGTTTTATTTAAATTCAATTAGCCAACATATAGTACATCATTAGTTTCAGATGTAGTGTTCAGTGATTCATCACTTGAGTATAACACCCAATGCTCATTATGTCACGTGCCCTCCTTAATCCCCATCATCCAGTTACCCCATTCCCCTGATTTTTTTTTTTAAACAGCAAAACCATGTGAACTCTACAGTCTGCTCTCTGAATCTCCAAAATGTACAGCTTTTCACTCAAGCTGCAACTAGCAACTTCCCTGTACTCATCACATTATTAAAAGCATATATACAACATCATGTCACCTGTCTTCAACTGACTGACATGGATTCCACTTGGGAAAGGGCTTTAGAAGGGAGATACCATTTGCCACCTCTTGGTTACTCTTGGTCATATTCTATGCTTAGTTTAGACATGAGACAACTATATATGAGGACCATATACCTTTGTTCTTTATAGAACTACTTTTAATAACTTGTGCATTCACATATTGATCAAGTTTTTATTCAAGACTGTTTTAAGAAACAACTGAATGATATCTTTACTTCTCAGGCAGGTGCTTTATAAAATGTATGCTAACAGTTTTTGCGACAGCATTCCCTATATAAAATTCCTGTAAGAAATTTATTTTAGGATTTATTAAGAGAAAAGAATTAAAGAAACCAAACTTTATTTTCTCATTAAAAAAGCATTCTGTTTCAACCTCTTTTAATGTAATTGTGATACTAACTTTTTTAGCGAACTCCTAGGAGACTCAATTAAATCTGAGGTATAGTTATAGCAATTACATTAACCCTTAATTCTAACACATTTGAATCTATTTTTCCTTGGTTTTCATTTTCTATTTTATTATCCTAGTATATATCTCTTATGGTAATTTGTGTCGAATTGTGTTAGAAATTAGATCCATGGTACTCCAACTGCCAACCCCCACAACAGAAGGGACATATGTTACATAATGTATGAAAGAGAGTTTGGCCATTATGGGTATAAGTTGGATGAACACAGATTGAATGGATGAAGTCTGTAATCAATACACAAATATTTGTGCCCGTGAAGGACTGCTTTCCAAGGTAGAATAAATGAATTAGAAATCAAAAAATATGAAATAGAAAATTAGAACACTGAGAGAACTAAGTATATATTCATAACCAGCAGCATGTGTCACACAATGATTTAACTTACAGAATGACAAAAGAATGAAACTCAAGAGAGCTTTCGCTAAGAAAGAATTTTAGCCAATTTTGAAAGGTGGAGAACAGGATGACAGATTGGATGTGTAGATATGTGTTCATAATTGTGTGTGTGCTCATGCATGTTCATGTTATTGAAAGAAAGTGTTTGGAGAAAAAAATAAGTAAAATACGGTGTTTTTATGATACCTATTAAGAGTGAAGAATAACAAAAGATTTTGACTCCCAGTTAAGTTTCTGATTTTTTTTTTCCTCCCACAAAGATAAAATGTCAATTGTGTTATTAGGAAGCATTGGTAAATTATATCTGGGCTGAAAATTTTATAAAGGTCTGATAGGGAGCCACAACTGTGGGCCTCCCTGAATATGGTTACTGTTGTGTTTGGATGTGTTCCTTGCGGGGACCTGTGGGACTTTGTAGAAATCCAGGATCCTGTGGGGCAGGAGCTTTTAAGCCAGTGTAGTTCATTCCCTTGTACTTGAACTGTCACCCAGAGTGACCAGGATGGTTTTAAAACACCTCTCAGCCGACTAAACTTTGGTCAGATTTCTTTCTGACTATAGGCCCCTGACCTCCCTTTTTTTAGAGCATTAACTTCAGAGAACTTGAAATTGTAAATTCTTCCTCTACCTCTGAGATGTAAATCTTCTAAACCTAAGACCATCTTTCTCCAGGATGTGGGAGCTTCCCTTTGAAATGTAATCATTAAGACGACTAGGACCCCTGACCCCAGCCTGTTTGCAAGGGTAGGAGTCTAACTTCAGTGGGCTATAAGTGGCAGTTAGCAAACAGAGAACAAATAATGTGGCCCAATCACATTGACTAAATTACCTGCTTAAGTCCTCCAACTCTTTCTCATTAGCCCACCCCAGTGCTTAAAAATGTTCTCACCTTTGAAAAAAGAACTCTTGTACACTGTTGCTGGGAATGTAAATTGGTATAGCCACTATGAAAAACAATATGGAGCTTCCTCAGAAAATCAAAAATAGAAATACGAAATGATCCAGTAATTCCACTACTAGGTATTTACCCAAAGAAAATGAAAACACTAATACGAAAAGATATATGCACCCTGGTGTTTATTGGTGGCATTATTTACAGTAGCCAAGATATGGAAGCAACCTAAGTGTCCCATCAGTAGACAAATGGATAAAAAAGATGTGGAATTTATATGCAATGAAATATTACACAGCCATAAAAAAGATGAGGTCTGCCATTTGCAAACACATGCCTGGACCTAGACAGTATTATGCTAAGTGAAATAAATCAGACAGAGAAAGACAAATACCATATGATTTCATTCATATGTAGAATCTACAAAAACAAATGAATAAACAAACAAAAAGCAGAGTCAGACATATAAATACAAGATAACTGCCAGAGGAGAGGGGGTTGGGATGGACAAAATGGGTAAGAGAATGGGAGATACAGGCTTCCAGTTATAGAATAAATCAGTCACAGGAATAAAAGGCATAGCATAAGCAATATAGTCAACGATATCGTAATAGCACTGTGTGGCCCCAGAAGGTAGGTACAGTTGCGGCATAGCATAACGTACAATTTGTTGAATCATGTAACCTTGTGTGTCAATTACACTCAAATAAAAAAAATGTTTTTAGGAGCCAGGAGTTAAGATGGCGGAGGAGTAGGAGACACCGTTTTCAGCCGGTCCTCCGAGTCGAGCTGGATAGGTACCAGACCAGCCTAAACAACCACGGAACCAGCCTGAGACGCAGGAAGACGCATCTGGATCTCTACAAATGAACATCTCCAGCGCTGAGTATTGAGGTACGAAGCGGGGAGCCATGAAACTGTGCACAGATATCGGAAGATAAACGGAAGGGGGAGGGAGCCGCCGCGTTTGGGCACCGGGAAGCGGTAGCCACTTGCACGGGAGAGCGGGCGGGCTCGTGGTCGGCACCCGCAAAACAGCAGACTGAGACCGTGAGCTGGGTGCGTGCGCCACCAGGCATCTCGCGGAACACCGGAACACCGGAATCCCGGTGCGCTCACTGGATCCAGACTGAGACTGGGAGATCCGGGAGCGCGCGCGGGGCGGCTGGCGACATTAGAAACACAAAGGACAGAGACGCGCCGGGCCCTGGAAGTGAGGGCTGGGACGCCGGGTGTGGGGCGCACATCCCGGGACGCTGCAGGGTTGAGCAGCACCAACAGAAACAGAGTTAAAGTGGCCAGAACATTAGTAGAGAACGGGCCGCAATCCCTCTGTTCTGTGACAGAGGCTGAAATTTGGCCGCTGCTGCTCTGACTCTCAGAAGAGGCACAGCAAACCGCCAGGGAAAGCCGCCAGAGAACAAAAGCCTGGAAATACCGGCTCAGGGAGTGCCCATCCCCATCCCCCCTCGCAGGGGACGCCGAGACTCTACCCAAACATGGCTGCCTGAGTATCGGCGCGGCAGGCCCCTCCCCCAGAACACAGAAGGCAGGCTGAAAAATCAAGAAGCCCACAACCCGGGCGCCTGGGTGGCGCAGTCATTGAGCGCCTGCCTTCGGCTTAGGGCGTGATCCCGGCGTTCCGGAAAGGAGTCCCTCATCGGGCTCCTCCGCTGGGAGCCTGCTTCTTCCTCTCCCACTCCCCTGCTTCTGTTCCCTCTCTCGCTGGTTGGCTGCCACATAAATAAATAAATAAAATCTTTAAAGAAGAAGCCCACATCCCTAAGATCCCTATAAAACAAGGGGCACGGCCTGGGACCCAGTCAATAATTTGGGCTCTGGAAACCCCGCAACCTCTCTTCATCAGAATGACAAGAAGGAGAAGCCCCCCCCAGCAAAGAAAAGACAGTGATTCTGTGGCCTCTGCCACAGAAATAATGGATATGGATGTAACCAAATTATCAGAAATGGAATTCAGAGTAACGATGGTCAAAATGATGAGTAGAATTGAAAAAACTATTAACGAAAAGGTTACTGAGAATATAGAATCCCTAAGGACAGAAATGAGAGCGAATCTGACAGAAATTAAAAATTCTATGAGCCAAATGCAGGCAAAACTAGAGGCTCTGACGGCCAGGGTCGCAGAAGCAGAGGAACGGGTTAGTGAATTGGAGGATGGGTTAATAGAGGAAAAAATGAAAATAGAAGATGGTCTTAAAAAAATCCACGCCCACGAATGTAGGTTACGGGAGATTACTGACTCAATGAAACGATCCAATGTTAGAATCATCGGCATCCCCGAGGGGGTGGAGAAAAACAGAGGTCTAGAAGAGATATTTGAACAAATTGTAGCTGAAAACTTCCCTAATCTAGCAAGGGAAACAAACATTCGTGTCCAAGAGGCAGAGAGGACCCCTCCCAAGCTCAACCACGACAAACCTACGCCACGTCACGTCATAGTGCAATTCGCAAATATTAGATGCAAGGATACAGTATTGAAAGCGGCCAGGGCAAAGAAATTTCTCACGTACCAAGGCAAAAGCATCAGAATTACGTCAGACCTGTCTACACAGACCTGGAATGAGAGAAAGGGTTGGGGGAGCATATTTAAAGCTCTTTCAGAGAAAAACATGCAGCCAAGGATCCTTTATCCAGCAAGGCTGTCATTCAGAATTGATGGAGAAATAAAGACATTTCAGAATCGCCAGTCACTAACCAATTTTGTAACCACGAAACCAGCCCTACAGGAGATATTACGGGGGGTTCTATAAAAGTAAAAAGGCCCCAAGAGTGATACAGAACAGAAAGTCACAGCCAATACAAACAAAGACTTTACTGGCAACATGGCAACATTAAAATCATATCTCTCAGTAATCAGTCTTAATGTAAATGGTTTGAACCATCCCATAAAACGCCACAGGGTTGCAGATTGGATAAAAAGAAATGACCCATCCATTTGCTGTCTACAAGAGACTCATTTCGAACCCAAAGATGCATTCAGACTGAGAGTAAGGGGATGGAGTACCATCTTTCACGCAAATGGACCTCAAAAGAAAGCTGGGGTAGCAATTCTCATATCAGATAAATTGGATTTTAAACTACAGACTATAGTTAGAGATGCAGAAGGGCACTATATTATTCTTAAGGGAAGTATTCAACAAGTGGATATGACAATTATAAATATATATGCCCCCAACAGGGGAGCAGCAAGATACACAAGCCAACTCTTAACCAGAATAAAGAGACATATAAATAAAAATACATTAATAGTAGGGGACCTCAACACTCCACTCTCAGAAATAGACAGAACACCCTGGCAAAAACTAAGCAAAGAATCAAAGGCTTTGAATGCCATACTCGACGAGTTGGACCTCATAGATATATATAGAACACTACACCCCAGAACCAAAGAATACTCATTCTATTCTAATGCCCATGGAACATTCTCAAGAATAGACCATGTTCTGGGACACAAAACAGGTCTCAACCGATACCAAAAGATTGAAATTATCCCCTGCATATTCTCAGACCACAACGCTCTGAAATTGGAACTCAACCACAAGGAAAAATTTGGAAGAAACTCAAACACTTGGAGACTAAGAACCATCCTGCTCAGGAATGACTCGATAAACCAGGAAATCAAAAATCAAATTAAACAATTTATGGAGACCAATGAGAATGAAAATACAACAGTCCAAAACCTATGGGATACTGCAAAGGCAGTCCTAAGGGGGAAATACATAGCCATCCAAGCCTCACTCAAAAGAATAGAAAAATCTAAAATGCAGTTTTTATATTCTCACCTCAAGAAGCTGGAACAGCAACAGAGGGACAGGCCTAATCCACGCACGAGGAAGCAGTTGACCAAAATTAGAGCTGAAATCAATCAAGCAGAAACCAGAAGTACAGTAGAGCAGATCAACAGGACTAGAAGCTGGTTCTTTGAGAGAATCAATAAAATTGACAGACCACTGGCAAGACTTATCCAAAAGAAAAGAGAAAGGACCCAGATTATTAAAATTATGAATGAAAAAGGAGAGGTCACGACGAACACCATTGAAATTGGAAGGATTATTAGAAATTTTTATCAACAGCTATATGCCAATAAACTAAGCAATCTGGAAGAGATGGAATCCTTCCTGGAAACCTATAAACTACCAAGATTGAAACCGGAAGAAATTGATTCCTTAAACAGGCCAATTAATTATGAAGAAATTGAGTCAGTGATAAACAACCTTCCAAATAACAAAACTCCAGGCCCGGACGGTTTTCCTGGGGAATTCTACCAAACATTCAAAGAAGAAATAATACCTATTCTCCTAAAGCTATTTCAAAAAATAGAAACAGAAGGAAAGCTACCAAACTCATTCTATGAGGCCAATATTACCTTGATCCCCAAACCAGGCAAAGACCCCCTCAAAAAGGAGAATTACAGACCGATTTCCCTAATGAATATGGACGCCAAAATCCTCAACAAGATACTTGCTAATAGAATCCAACAGTACATTAAAAGGATTATCCATCACGATCAAGTGGGATTCATACCTGGGATGCAAGCGTGGTTCAATATTCGCAAATCAATCAGCGTGATACATCATATCAACAAGAAAAGACTCAGGAACCATATGATCCTCTCAATCGATGCCGAAAAAGCATTTGACAAAATACAGCATCCTTTCCTGATTAAAACCCTTCAGAGTGTAGGAATAGAAGGTACATTTCTCAATCTCATAAAAGCCATCTATGAAAAGCCTACTGCAAATATTATTCTCAATGGGGAAAAGCTGGAAGCCTTTCCCTTAAGATCAGGAACTCGACAAGGATGCCCACTCTCGCCACTATTATTCAACATAGTACTAGAAGTCCTTGCAACAGCAATCAGACGACAAAAAGGGATCAAAGGTATTCAAATTGGCAAAGAAGAAGTCAAAATGTCTCTCTTTGCAGATGACATGATACTCTATATGGAAAACCCAAAAGAAGCCACTCCCAAACTATTAGAAGTTATAGAGCAATTCAGTAACGTGGCGGGATACAAAATCAATGCTCAGAAATCAGTTGCATTTCTATACACGAATAACGAGACCGAAGAAAGAGAAATTAGGGAATCCATCCCATTTACAATAGCACCAAAAACCATACGTTACCTTGGAATTAACTTAACCAGAGACGTAAAGGACCTATATTCTAGAAACTATAAATCACTCTTGAAAGACATTGAGGAAGACATAAAAAGATGGAAAGATATTCCATGCTCATGGATTGGAAGAATTAACATAGTTAAAATGTCCATGCTACCCAGAGCAATCTACACTTTCAATGCTATCCCGATCAAAATACCGAGGACATTTTTCAAAGAACTGGAACAAATAGTCCTTAAATTTGTATGGAAACAGAAAAGGCCCCGAATCTCCAAGGAACTGTTGAAAAGGAAAAACAAAGCTGGGGGCATCACAATGCCGGATTTCGAGCTGTACTACAAAGCTGTGATCACAAAGACAGCATGGTACTGGCACAAAAACAGACACATAGACCAATGGAACAGAATAGAGAGCCCAGAAATGGACCCTCGGCTCTTTGGGCAACTAATATTTGATAAAGCAGGAAAAAACATCCGGTGGGAAAAAGACAGTCTCTTCAATAAATGGTGCTGGGAAAATTGGACAGCTACATGCAAAAGAATGAAACTTGACCACTCTCTCACACCATACACAAAAATAAACTCCAAATGGATGAAAGACCTCGATGTGAGACAGGAATCCATCAAAATTCTAGAGGAGAACATAGGCAGCAACCTCTACGACATCGGCCAAAGCAACCTTTTTCATGACACATCCCCAAAGGCAAGAGAAACAAAAGATAAAATGAATTTATGGGACTTCATCAAGATTAAAAGTTTCTGCACAGCCAAGGAAACAGTCAGAAAAACTAAGAGGCAGCCCACGGAATGGGAGAATATATTTGCAAATGACACTACAGATAAAGGACTGGTATCCAAGATCTACAAAGAACTTCTCAAACTCAATACACGAGAAACAAATAAACAAATCAAAAAATGGGCAGAAGATATGAACAGACACTTTTCCAATGAAGACATACAAATGGCTAACAGACACATGAAAAAATGTTCAAAATCATTAGCCATCAAGGAAATTCAAATCAAAACCACACTGAGATACCACCTTACGCCAGTTAGAATGGCAAAAATAGACAAGGCAAGAAACAACAATTGTTGGAGAGGATGTGGAGAAAGGGGATCCCTCCTACATTGTTGGTGGGAATGCAAGTTGGTACAGCCACTCTGGAAAACAGTGTGGAGGTCCCTTAAAAAGTTAAAAATTGAGCTACCCTATGATCCAGCCATTGCACTACTGGGTGTTTACCCCAAAGATACAGACGTAGTGAAGAGAAGGGCCATATGCACCCCAATGTTCATAGCAGCAATGTCCACAATAGCTAAATCGTGGAAGGAGCCGAGATGCCCTTCAACAGATGACTGGATTAAGAAGTTGTGGTCCATATATACAATGGAATATTACTCAGCTATCAGAAAGAACGAGTTCTCAACATTTGCTACAACATGGACGGCACTGGAGGAGATAATGCTAAGTGAAATAAGTCAAGCAGAGAAAGACAACTATCATATGATTTCTCTCATCTATGGAACATAAGAACTAGGATGATCGGTAGGGGAAGAAAGGGATAAAGAAAGAGGGGGTAATCAGAAGGGGGAATGAAACATGAGAGACTATGGACTATGAGAAACAAACTGAGGACTTCAGAGGGGAGGGGGGTGGGGGAATGGGATAGACCGGTGATGGGTAGTAAGGAGGGCACGTATTGCATGGTGCACTGGGTGTTATACACAACTAATGAATCATCGAGCCTTACATCGGAAACCGGGGATGTACTGTATGGTGACTAACATAATATAATAAAAAACCATTAAAAAAAAATGTTTTTAATCTTCCCATCTTATTTCAAAAGAGTTGAGTTCATTCTTTCTTCCTTATTGCAATGGTCTTGAATACAGTCTTCCATGTTATTATTTTTAACAAATGACCAGTGTAATTTTTCTATTACAGGGATGAGGTGAGGAAGAAAAGAGGACAGTTGCTGGTTGGTTGTGTGGACTGCTGCAAAGACTACTTCCAGAGAAGCAGCCTGATGCCCCTCTTCCCTCCCATCCTCTCTCCTCCAGAGCTGACGAAGGCCAACAGGGCTTATGATAGTCCTGTGAGTTTAAATGCTTAGTTGAACCTAAGAAGATTCCCCAGGGCATATTGCACTTATGGTGACCCTATCCTACTATCTTGCTACTATTTTTCATTTTGTCTTTTAGTGGAGTTTACTTTCAACCAAGTAAAACCAGAAAGTGAAATGATGAGTTCTAATTAACTTGCTTCATAGTTTTCTGTAGCCTAATATTTTTTGTCATCACTTGATACTTAATTACTATTTTATGGCTCTTGAGAAAGCCCATGCCCTTCTAATGGAGCTGCTTTCTCGTGTTGGGAGTTTTGAAGAACAATTCAGGTATTTTAGTTAACTGCAAACAGAATAGTAGCTTATACATAGGTAAAGGAGATAACCAGTGTACTGTCATCAAAAAACAGGATTTAAAAGAAAATGAATAGAGGAAAAAAAACCTACAGGTGGTCTAGGATCAGTGAGGTTTGTTTTAGCATGTTGTAGGATCCCTCAGGATGGGAATAAAACTGATTCCCTGGCAGCAAGTAAAGAGGCTACTCTGAACAACCTGCTCTTGAGCAGGCCGCCTGGGGTCATCTCATAAAAAACAGAAAACCAATTTCAGTTGTTTAAAGATTCTTCGAAAAACCTTGAGAATTCAGCTTTGAGTGTATATGATAAGCTGTCTCTTTGTATTGTCTACTGGGGTGCTTTCATTTGGTACCTTTCAATTAATTATTAGTCTAGGGCTGCACCATTTCCTCATCAGAATTTCTCAGCACATTCACACAGCCTGAGCTTGGGCAGGATGATGGTAGACGTTCCTTCCTGAGGGCTGAATGTGTTTTTCAAAACAATTACACAGATTCAATTGATCAAGCCAGAAACACTGTTCAGAGACCTATAGATAGAACAGAGGAGAACCAAAGAAGGAAAACAGGAACTTTTTGACTCATTTTAATTCTTTTAACGATCCTTTAAATGTAGGTCATTTATTTGAAAGGAAGTATGTTTAGGACTTGGGGAAATTATTTCAGATATATTCTAACTCTAAAATTAAAGCACATTCAGGCAGATAATGGATTGCTGGGAAATTATTATACACACTTTATCTAAAGAGCTGTCAAGAATTTATAAATGAATACTACATTGTCTGAAGTACTTAAGAGAATACAGACAGCTTCCTTGCACTAATGCTAGCTATCAGCTGTTAATGCATAATAATTATGTCTTCACCGATAATTCTTCCAAGAACTTGTTTTCTGTATCTCATTATTGTAATTCTCTTCTTCCCTCACCTTCTCCTGCTTTTAACCTTTCCTTTTTGATTTTTATTATTTTTTCTATACAGAGATGAATTCTCTGGAATATGAAAGGATTTAATGGATGATAGGTTTTGTAGAGACATGGATGGCACATTTAAATCTAGAAAAATGACATTTGTTTAGTTGAGGAAAATAATAAAAAACATCTCTGAAACAATTCTGGACATCTTTGCATGTCACAGATAAAGGGCTATGGGATATTGTAGGAGAAGTTTGGACTTAAGCCATGGGGAAATGGGACTCTGGCAGAAATTCAGTTAAATTCAGAGCATTCCTAAGATCAGTGCAGGCAGTGTGCTTAGGTGCCATAGGAGTTACAAAGGTGAGGAAGACTTGATGTGTATTTAAGGAATGTATGATCAGACCAAGTTCTTTTCTACTCAGGAGTCCTCTCTTTGAAAGCAAGGTTGACTTCTAGCCACTTTAAATTCCTACCGCATGGCACAGGACCTGTCAATCTCTGGGAAATAGTTACTGAACTAAAGCACACAAAGTGAGGTGCCTGGGTGGCTTAGTCGGTTAAGCATCTGCCTCTGGCTCAGGTCATGATCCTGGGGTCCTGGGATCGAGTCCTGCATCGGGCTCCCTGCTCAGTTGGGGGGTCTGCTTCTCCCCCTTGTTCACTCTCTCTAAATAAATAAATAAAATCTTTAGAAAAAAATAAAGCACACCAGGTTGCCTTTAAGGAATAAAAATGTGAATTACCTAACACAATGGTAAGAAAAGTGCCATAGTAATTAATCAAGAAATCTGACTCTGCAGCACCTATAGGCCTTTAAAAATATATCTCACCTCTCCCTGGGGCACCTGGGTGGTTCACTTAGTTAAGCATCAACTCTTGATTTCAGCCCAGGTCGTGATCTCAGTGTCCTGGGATTGAGCCCTGCATCGGGCTCCACATTTAGCTGAGAGTCTGCTTGAGATTCTCTCTCCCTCACTTTCTCCCTCTGCCCCCGACCCCAACTCTCTCTCTCTCAAATAAATAAATCGTTGGGGAAAAAAGTATATCTCAGCTTTCCCTTTGAGTTAACAGAAGCCTCATCTAGATTTAACAGATGAGCAAAGTAAATGAAAACAAAAATAATAACCACTTATTGAGCTACCGAGTTTTTACACTGTATTGAGTATTCTACAGAGTACTTTACATGTTTTATCTGACTTTATTCTCAAATCATTCTGTGAAGATACAATGAAGCCCCTGGCAGTGAATAATTTTTGCACAGTTAATATACCTAGTATGGCGAAAGACTAGGATCGCAGGTCTGTTCTGTTGAACTCCAGAGTCCATATTTCTTCCATGGGTCTTACAGTTCTGAAGCATGAGCAAATTTCCTGCAGCCACCAAATACATGCTTCCAACAAGCCAGAAACTTTGGCAAGTGCTCTTACTGGAAGGTTAATGCATTCAAGACTTACTGAGAATTGCCCACTCGTAAAAAGTAAGGTAAACCTTGATTTTCCTAAGTGAGCAATCTGAAGCTGATATTTAAGACATTTTCCTTTCATTTCCAAATCCCATTCATAGTATCTGTTATGACAAAAATACGTGTGAATTTTGACTGTGACTTCCAAATATACTTGAGTTTTTGTTGCTCTTCTCTTTCTAGGCTTATACACCAGTAAAGAGGGGAGGAATGGAAAGGAGAGTGGAAGTTGATGTTTTAGGTATAGTAGTAGATGGTACTATTAGAAGCAGAATTTAATCTCCAGAAGCCATTTATCTCAAAGCCCATTTTTTCCCTATTCTACCACCGCAGTTCCCCAAAATTAATAGGATAGTTGTTGAATTATATTGTGCTACTTCTGCCGAAATCTGGCTGCAAATTTTTGGGCAGATCTCTCTAAGCATCAGTTAATTCATCTATAAAAAGGGATTGATGGTAATGATTATCTCATAGGGCTTGAGTATTAAATAATTTAATTTGTTATGTATCATGCCTAACAAGAAGAAAGTCAACCAGTCTTTCCACGACACTGGTAGTGGAAGATATGCCACATTTTGTATTCGTCTAAATGAAATTAAATCTTGATTTAACATCCATGTGCCAAGGTTGGCTATATCTCCAATATCAGTAAAATTTGAGGTGTCACTCCTCCATTATATTGTAATAAATTCCAAAGTTTACTCAGTTAAAAAAGGAAGGGCTAAGGGGCATGGTCTTCTGTTTCTGTGGGCCATGGCCCTGGGCTGCCTGGTGTTATGTAATGCCCTGATACAGCTGAAGCTGCCAAGAGGCTGTGTTCTCAGCCTCAGCCATGGGAGTATCATGGGAGTGCCCAAGACCAGGGTTCCTCGTCTGCAGCTCACACAGTCACTCCTGGAACAGAAGGAGTCCCCTTCAGAGTTCCTGCCAGCTCAGGGCTCCTGTGAGCCAGAGGGACCCAAGTGTTGGAGGAGGAGGTCATTGAGAGGACATGACTACTGATTGACTCACAAGGTAGACCCAGGCAATCAAAGGCTCCTCATCCCCTCCCCTGTCCTTGGAAGGTACATTCTGCCCACCATCCTCACAATAGGACCCGTTTCAAGGAGGTAGCCTTGAGAGAGAGCAATGTGTTACTGAGACCATCTGGATGATATACATGACAGAAACCAGTGAAAGCCTCCATATAAACTTTTAAAATTCTGGCATGTGGACTATGGAGAGCTCTTCTTGTGTCCACCCAAGACACGTCTTGTATGTAAATTCCCTTGCTTATTTTTTTTTTAAAGACTTATTTATTTGAGAGAGAGAAAGAGAGAATGCTCAAGCAAGGAGAGAGGCAGGGGGTGGGGAGAGAATCTCAAGCAGACTCCCCACCGAGTATGGAGGCCAACTCAGAGCTCGATCTCATGTCCCTGAGATCATGAGCTGAGCCAAAATCAAGAGTCAGATGCTCAACCTACTGAGCCACCCAGGCATCCCTGTTCCCTTGCTTATTAAAACTGCCACCTACAAACTGTAGTGGTCTGACTCTTTCTTCAGTCTCTCTTTGCCCTCTATATGCAATAATCGTTTCAGATTTTACCCAGGAAAGTCGAATTTTTGAACCAAGACTAAGTTGCAGTCTTCATCTTTGTACATCCCAGTTGAGAGGGTTGTCACACTCTGGGCTGAAGCCTTGCAGCTCCTCATTTGGAGGTGCCCTCCTCTCTCAAACAGGATTAGCTTCTTTTAATTGCCCAGACTTTGTAAAAGGGATTCCGTGAAGGGTTGCTTAATGTGGATTTTCCATTTCAGACTTGAAACCCTGACAGATTGTTAAACTGCCCCTTCCCATCTCCCAGTCACTTCTTTGTACTTACCTTCTAATGAACTAATAAAGCTAGTCAACAGACTATATTTTGAGTACAGCACTGTTAGAGATACTTCTTCATCATAATATTTATATTTTTCTATAGTTTGCTTTTTGACCATTTAACATTATATCTTGGAGATCTTTCAATGAAAGTCCAAATTTAGAGCAATCTGTAGACCACATGAAACTGGGCAAGAAAAAAAAAACCTTGTTTTTGTGAAGTGCTGAGATATTTGAGGCTGTTTGTAACACAGTATTACCTAGTAAAAGCTGACTGGGACACATATTTCTACTTGTATTTTACTAACACTATCTTGAATTAATCATTGTCAGTTATCTTTCCCTTAAAACAAATACGAGAATTAATGATATATTTTACTGCTTTATTTGTTCAACATTGTTACTTATATCCCACTTTTTCTGTATGGATTCTTTTTTTTCTTTTTCTTTTTTGCTGAAATACATTGTAAGGTAACTCTTTCAGAGGAAGTCTGTGGGTAGTAAACTGAATTCTTAGTTGTCTTAAATTGTTGAGATTTTGCCTTCACAAACATGATAGTGTATTTGTGCAGAGGTTCAGAGTTAATGGCTCTCAGGACTCTTGAGCTATTACTTCTTTGTCTTCTTGGCTTTGGCATTGTCGATGAGAAATCTAATAACAGTCTTATTTTCATGCATTCCTTGTTCCAGTATTTTGATTCAGTATTTATTTGAATTTTTTTATGTATTTCTGTATTCTCCTGAGGATTTTTTTTATATGCTAGGTTCTTGTATGTTTGGTAACATATGTCAGTTGCTGTTACGCTTGAAGGATAATTTGGCCATTTTAAATGATTGGGTAACACTATTTTCTTATAATCTTGTAGATACATCTTCCTTGACTCCTGGCATGAGGAGTAGCTACAGAGAAGACTGAAGCAACCTGATTTTCCCTATATACATCGCCCCCTTTTTTATTTGGATGACCATATACTTCTTCCTTCAGGTAAATTCTTTCCTTAGCTACGTTCAAAAACATGTTATATCTTAGTGTCTATCATTCTTTAAACAAATTTTCCTAAGACATCTAGGGAGTAGGGTGTTCGTTAGATATGCAGATTAAAACTTCTCTATAATTTGAAATTTGAAAATACCTATTTGGCCCTTGCATGGTTTTTAGTTCCATTCTTTATAAATTCTGCTACACTAGGGGCATGTGGCTGGCTCAGTCAGTTAGCATCTGACTCTTGATTTCAGCTCAGGTCATGATCTCAAGTTCATGAGATTGAGCCCCACATGGGGCTCTGCCCTGCTGAGCATGGAGACTGCTTGGGATTCTCTGTTTCCCTCTGCCCCTCCCTTCCTGCTCGTGCCCTCTAAAGAAATAAATAAGTAAGTAAGAATCTGTTTCATAAGCACTAAGTGCATATGTGATAGATCTTCGGCCTTCAGTCTACCATTTTCTTCATAATCATTTCTATATATTTATTATTTTCCATTATTCTTCATTTATAATTTCATCTGTCCTCTCAAAATGTACCTGAATGTGATTTTAAGTCAGCTTTATTCTATTTTTAGTTGTTTTTAACATAGGTTTTTTTTACTTTTTTTTCATGTTAGTCCAGTGCTCAACTGGCTCCTTTTATCCTCTGTTGTCTTAGCAATTTACTTGCCTTTCTTGTGAGCTTTTCTTTTATGGACAGGTAATGTAGCCTGAATTTATTTGAGGCCATGGAAACTTATTTGTCTGAGCTCCTAATCTGTTGGGCATTTGTTCTTGTAATGTATTTTCTTTGCCTATCTGCTTTTTATTTTCCCTCTCTGCCTCTTTTGGAGTGTATATACATACTTTAAAATTTCTTGTTCTTCTGATTTTAACAGGTCATATTATTCAAAGAATATGGCTGGGGAAACTGAGTGGGGGTGGAGTTGATGTGAGTTGGAACGCTGTAGGTTTAGGTTTCTCATCTTAAAAACCCTCTTAGAAAACCTGTGATTTCCTTTGTCTTGGGTCACCTCTGATCTCAGCTTTCAATGTCCTTGCAGTTCTTATACATATCAAGTGCTTGATGTCACAGCTCTGCTCCTGAGATCAGATGATGTTCAATGACTGTGTGTGCTCTTGCCTTCCCTCCATTTTATCCATCCATGAACAGTCCAGGTTGTAGGCCAGAAAAATAACATATCAGCATGGTCATCCATTCTGTTTTACCTCCCCTGGACCCCTGTCAGGTTTACAGTCCCTATTACCTTTGTTAGTCCTCTTGTCCTTACAAATTTTGTTGCTAATTTAGGACAGAATCATTAGCTTTTAGGCAAGTGTTTCTTGTTCACAACTTAAACCTATACCTGCCTATTCCTAATGTCCTCCCTTGTTTTGGTCTAGATTTCCCACTATGGCAAACATACCTCACATTTTGTAATTTAATTGAAAATTAAGATTTTTCTCTTTGCATTCTTTTGGATGTTTTTAGTTGGTTTCATGGAGTTGAGAGTACAATAAAAAGAGACTTTACTCCATCATCTTCAACTGAAAAACCAAAACACCTTTGAAAAGGTTGAATTGACATGGTGAAAAATTGACATAATTTTGTTGATATGAATTACAAAAAGGCTTAAGATACAGAACCAACAAAGCTTGTTGATACATAGAATAAAGAAGCCAGAGAAAAGAGAGTTATTAACGACAGTCATTATATTTTCTTGGATTGAGATACTAAGAAGACAGTGGTGCTACTCATGTGATGAAGAAGTCTGGATGGCCAGACTGCTATGGGAGAGGGTATTAAAGGTTCCATCTGAAATGTATTAACACTGAGAAATCTCTGAGATATCCAGGTGGGGATTTCACATATGCTCTTGGGTATGAGTCTGGAGTTCAGGGAAGAGGTTGGGGTTTAATATGAATTTGGGATAGGTTAGCCTAAATATGGTAATTAGAGCCCTGAGAATGGGTAAACTGATCTTGGAGGTTGTATAGATAGAGAAGAGTAAAGGGCAAGCTCTGAGACACTCTGATGTTTAGAGGTCAGGTATTAGAGAAAGAGAAAGGAGGCTGAAGTAAGAGAACAGTGCCCCTGAAGGCAAAAAGTGATACAGTTTTAAGGAGAGAGGAGTCAACCATATGAAATAAGTCTGAATGTTGAAGCAGAATGAATAGAGTTCCCGTTGGATTTAGCAATATGAAACTCACTAATGACCCTGACCAAGGCACCTTCAGTACATTGTTGGGTAAGGAGCCAATATTGCAATGGCTCAAATTAGCAAGGTAAATGAAAGTGAGGAAGCAAAGAGAAAGTTGACATTTTTAAGAGGTTTACCTGTGAATAGTTGACTCTTGTGAATAGGTAGTGAGATGTAGCATCATGCCTTTTGTTTAATTTTAACATGATACTAGAGCATGTTTGTATTCCACTAGAAATGATACATAGAGGCGAAGAGTTTAATTATATGGGATAGTATTGGAATTGTTGACATTGTATAGACTTTTAAAAGGTGAAAGGGAATTTGATCTATAGCCAAAGTGAAGGGTCTTTCTGTGGAGAGATGTGTGGCCATATCTCTTATTGAGGCAAGATGGAAGGTGAGAAATGGATGTTAATGCAGAAAGGTTTTTTTATTTTTTTATTTTTTTTTTTTTAAAGATTTTATTTATTTATTTGACAGAGAGAGACAGCCAGTGAGAGAGGGAACACAGCAGGGGGAGTGGGAGAGGAAGAAGCAGGCTCATAGCAGAGGAGCCTGATGTGGGACTCGATCCCGGTACGCCAGGATCACGCCCTGAGCCGAAGGCAGACGCTTTAACGACTGCGCTACCCAGGCGCCCCAGAAAGGTTTTTTTAAATCAGCAGTGGGAAGATGATGAAATTTCTTTCTGATGACTTCTGTTTTCTCTGTAAAATTTGAGGGGAAGTCATCAGATTGCTGAGGGGGAACCATTTTGTGAGGCTTGAGATAATGACAGCACCAGAAATACTTTCATTGTTAAGAACTCAAAACATCTGCCCTGTTATACTTGATATATTTCAATAATTATTCTATATTCAAGGATTCTTCTTCCAGAAAATAGCTAATGAAACTATAAAACAGAGCTAAATGCCTACTGATACAATACTGTATGAACTAGCGCTTATTAGCGTATCCATTTTACAGATTAAAAAACTTGGGCCATATAGATGTTAAATAATTTGCTCAATGTGACACAGCAGGGAGATGAGACAACTGGAATTCAATCCGAACTGTCTGATCTCAGAGCTTGTGCTGTTAATCACTAGAATGTATTGCCTGTACTCTTCATAAAATTTAGACCACATGCACACACAATGAAAAGAGGTGGTTTTTTTTTTTTCATTACTGTCCTTACGGCTGTTTCAGCCGTACCCAACAAATTTTGACATACCCAACAAATTTTTAGATTCTGAATAAAATGAACACCTCATTCCTACATTACTGAAGTCAAGAGTCAGAAATAAAACTATACATTCTAACCTTAGCATTTTCAAAAAACATCATGAGTTTTTATTGTTATTCTGTAATAAACGGCAGTGATGAAATAACTAGAAATTTGACAGAACTCTGTATTGTACATCGTGTGTGTCTTTATGAATAATCTCTCAATCTGATGTTAACATTTCCTTTTATGAACATGTTAATTTTTCTACACGGTGGTTTCCTTTCACTTTTCTTTTTTAATAAGTCAAAAACAAGAATGCCG
>NW_024426663.1:61641331-61712257 GCF_017311325.1 Ursus maritimus | reverse complement strand
GACAGAGTATCTATATAAAGCAGAGAAGAACAAAAAGGTGCTATCTTGGCATTGAGTTAATTATATTTAAAAGAACTCTGAAAGATGTTGAAATAATGTGGGTGTGTTATTCATGAATCCTGTTTATTTCTCTTGGTTTTCTTTGCTTAGAAGAGCTATCCGCAATTTATATGCAAAAGTTTCCTTTGACATTTCAATTATTAAAGATAATTTAAGAGTGAATAGCAGATCTTTAGCTAGAGAGAGGAAAGGCAAAAAGAAAGAAACCATTATCGGAGCGGTGAGAAAAGGAAACTGACAAATATTTCTGTGATTCCTACATTTTCTAACATTGGTCATTTATTATAAAATTTATGAAAGAAGCTTGAATTATTTCCTATTTGTAGAAGAGGAAAGTGAAACATGATAAAAATGTATAATTTGGTTTTGGGCGAATGGTATATTAATTATATATGCCACGTAAAATTGATGTCTCTCCCTTTTTTCTTTTTTTTTTTTTAAGATTTTGTTTATTTATTTGAGAGAGAGAGAGCACGCACATAGAGAGGGAGAAGCAGGTTCCCCGCTGAGTAGGGAGCCCGATATGAGGCTCAGCCCCAGAACCCCAAGATCACAACCCGAGTCAAAGGCAGAGACTTAACCAGCTGAGCCACCCAGGCAACCCTCCCTTTTTCCTGACATTCTTCTTGCTTACTTTGCTTCAGGAAATCTTAGTTGTAGAAGAGTTACTGCTGACCTATATTAGGAAAAAATTGAAAGGTACTATAATTAAAATTCAACTGGGAAATTAACCATGGAATGAAATTCATCCTGAGATTTCAGTATCTTAATATATTATCCAGTTTTTAAGATCTTTTGTTGGGAGAAGAGAGAGTGAACATTGGGCACACAATTGAAGGAAAGAATACAAGATGGAGTAAAGGCTGAAATTCTAAATTTGCTAATTTTATTTTTCTTCTTGGTAGAGTGGCTCTACCTGAGAGCTATGCTATCATAGATCGCAAGACCCAATATATATATATGGCTTGAGAATAAAGAGCCTTACATCCAAACTGGTAAGGAAGAAGTAAAACTTTCACTTTTTGATGACATGATACTATATATAGAAAACCTTAAAGGCTCCACCAAAAAACCACTAGAACTGATCAATGAATTCAGTAAGGTAACAGGATACAAAGTCAATGTTCAGAAATCCGTTGCATTTCTATACTCTAAAAATGAAGCAAGAGGAAGAGAAATTAAGAAAACAATCTCATTTACAACTATACCCAAAACAATAGAATATCTAGGAATAAACTAAACCAAAGAGGTGAAAGGCCTATACTCTGAAAACTTTAAAACAATGATGGAAGAAATTGAAGACAAAACAAAGAAATGGAAAAACATTCCATGCTCATGGCTTGAAAGAAGAGATATTGTTAAAATGTCTGTATGGTTCAAACAATCATTTAATGCAATCCCTATCAAAATAGCAACAGAATTTTTCACAGAACCAGAACAAACATTCCTAATATTTGTATGGAACCACAAAAGACCCCAAATAGTGAAAGCAATCTTTAAAAAGAAAAACACAACTGGAGGTATCACAATTCCAGACTTCAAGTTATATTACAAAGCTGTAGTAATCAAAACAATATTCTGGCGCAAAAATAGACACATAGATCAGTGGAACAGATTGGAAAACCCAGAAACAAACCCAAAATTATACAGTCAGTTAATCTTTGACAAAACAAACAATATCCAGTGGGAAAAAGACAGTTTCTTCAAGAACTGGTGTTGGGAAAACTCAACAGCTACATGCAAAAGAATGAAACGGGACCACTTTCTTACACCATACACAAAAATAAACTGAAAATGGATTAAGCACCTAACTATGAGACCTGAAACCATAAAAATCCTAGAGGAGAGCACAAGCAGTAATTTCTCTGACATCAGCTGTAACACCATTTTTCTAGATATGTCTCCTGAGGAAAGAGAAGCAAAAGAAAAAAAAAGCTATTGAGACTACACCAAAAATAAGAAGCTTCTGCACAGCAAAAGAAACAACCAACAAACCTAAAAGACAGTCTACTGAATGGGAGAAGATATTTGCAAATGACATCACAGATAAAGGGTTAGTATCCAAAATGTATAAGGAAATGATACAACTCAACACACAAAAACCCAAATAATCCAATTAGAAACTGGGCACAAGGCATGAACTGACCTTTTTCCAAAGAAGACATACAGATGGGGCACCTGGGTGGCTTATTTGGTTAGGTGCCCAGTTCTTGACTTCAGCTCAGGTTATGATCTCAGGGTTGTGGGATCAGGCCCCGGGTAGGGCTCCATGCTTGGCTTGGAGTCTGCTTGTCCCACTCACTTTGCTCTTCCCTCTGTTCATGTGTGCACACTCTCAGTCTCTTCCTCTCAAATAAATAAAATCTTTTAAAAAATTTTAAAAACATACAGATGGCCAACAGACACATGAAAAGATGCTCAACATCACTCATCATCAGGGGAATGCAAATCAAAACCACAAGGAAATTTTATGTCATACCAGTCAGAATGGCTAAAATCAAAAAGACAGGAAACAAGTGTTGGTGAGGATGTGGAGAAAAAGGAACCCTCATGCACTGTTAAGAATGCAAACTGGTGCAGCCACTGTGGAAAACAGTATGGCGGTTCCTCAATAAGTTAAAAGTAGAACTACCCTATGTTCCAGTAATGGCACTAATGGGTATTTACCCAAAGAATACGAAAATGCTAATTCAGAGGGACATGTTCACCCCTATGACACTTAATAATACAGCATTATTTACGATAGCCAAATTATGGAAACAACCTAAGTGTCCATCCATAGAGGAATAGGTAAAGAAGATGTGGTTTTATATATACAGTGGAATATTATTCAGCCAAGAAAAAGAAGGAAATCTTGCCATTTGCAACAACATGGATGGATCTAGAGAGTAAAATGCTAAACGAAATAAGCCAGCCAGAGAAAGACAATACCATATGATTTCACTCATATGTGGAATTTAAGAAACAAAGCAAACAAATGAAAAAAGGAGAGAAACCAAGAAACAGACTCTTAACTATAGAAAAGAAACAGATGGTTATCACAGGGGAAGTGGGTGGGAGAGTGGGTGAAATATTTGAAGAGAATTAAGAGTATACACATCTTGATGAGCACTGGATAATATATGAAAGTATTGAATCACTGTATTCTACACCTAAAATGAATATAACACTGTATGTTTACTATACTGGAATTAAAAATAGAATTTAAAAAAAAGAATAAAGAGCCTTAGATAATACAGACAAGTATCACATAATTTCCATTTTCTGAGGAAAAAGAGGAAGTCCTGAGCAGAGGTATGGCTCTTTGAAGGTGGAACTTCCTGATTCTTTGATAAGGATTTTTTTTTCTTTCAGTGGAGGTAACCATATCTTGATCACATAATTTAACTTTGATAATACAAACATTTTAAAGACAAACTAAAGCTTCTATGATTTATGTTTTCAAAAAGTCTCATGTAGCATTGCTATGATTCAAGGTGAATTCATTAACTTGTTCTTAAAATTTGGTAAAATAAGAGTTGAATTTGCTTTCCAATCACAATTTAAAAAAAAAAAAAGAAGAAGAAAAGAAAAAAGGGGCACCTGGGTGGCTTAGTCGGTAGAGCGACTAACTCTTGATCTGAGTTCTTGATCTCAGGTTGTGAATTTAAGCCCTGTGTTGGGCATGGAGCCTACTCTAAGTAAAGAATGAATGAATGAATGAATGAATGAACGAATGAATAGATTCTAATAACATACCTAGAGCTATATACAACTCTTTATTGTATTTGGCCTCACTTAAGTGTCAAATATGGCAGACATGTGTGTTCTGCCACAAGCTTACGGTCATGGAAGCTCCTTAACCAGAGAAATGTTGAAAAAAACACTGCACGTGCCCCCTTTAAAGCATGGGTATTAGAGAAATCAAGGGACTAAATTTTCAGTTATTCCACTTTTACCCCTTACCAGTATTCTTGATCTTGAAATGTGCTGCTTAAATTTGAATGCCTCTTTTGAGAGTCAGAATTTTTGGCAAGATCCTAGCCAGCAGAGAAAGGAACCTCCTTCTCACTGGAAATGAAAATTATTTTCCTGAATCAATAATGTATATTTCTAACTAATGATTCTTTGGATTAATGAAAGTTGATGACCGAAAAGATAGGAAATGCTTTAAAATGTAACATAGCCTAAAGAAATTCAAAATATTATCTAAAATTCTTGCCTCTTCTAGAAGCAAGATTGGCTCTTGGATCTTATAGACAAATACTATTAGGAAAGAAGAGATTTTTTTTTTTCTTTTGGATTCATGTTATTTAATATTCCAAAATTCTTTTATTTTAAACTATTTTACTTATTTTTTATGGCAATCCAGTGAAATAAATATGAACTGGCATTATCACAGATAAAGAAATCAATTCTACCCACAGTTCACTGCTTTGATGTAAATCACCTTGTCAAGGAGATGGTAAGAATTTGATGGCAGCTTCAGAGCACCAAATGTTTGATATACTTCCCTAAGCCTCAGTTCATATACTTTCTTGTCTCTGATTTATTGAAGAATAAGACATAAGTAGTCTGAAGATCAAACAAGCAGGACTGAAAATGAAGAGGCCAGAAGAAAACGATACATCCTGGATGATGAGCCTTGGGAGGAAATGGATTGATTAGATTTCCTCTCCTGTCCTAGGGTTGTGTCTCTGCTTCTTTGGTAATTAAACTGTAGGCTAAAAATTTTTAAAAAGGAGAGAGAGAAAGAGAATACTCACATTATAAAAGTTCAGACTGGCATCTGTGATAAATTATTAAAAATTAATTTAATTAAAATATTAATTTAAAACATTTGTAAGAAGTATTCACTTCAGATAACATATTGGCTTTCTCCAGAAAAGAATGCTGTCTTCCTGTGCCTGGGGAGATGATAATCAGACTGGCACACTGGCAATCAATGTGAATTCATTAAACAGGAAGTAAACAGGTGTTTTAAAAATTTTATCTCTATTTATAAATACTTTCAACATGAAATAGTTTTGATGTTCAAAATTGATAAAACAAGCAAATGAATGAAACAAGGCAAGCAAACAATGGAAAAATCCTGTGGGAAATATATTTTCCACCACAAAGTATTTTGTCCTCTGAAATTATTCTGACTGCCCACCTCTCCAAGATATATAAAACTTCTCTTAGCTAATGCCAGCCTTTACACATATCTATTTGCTGCTTTTTTCTTGATTACCAAAATAAACATGCTGAGTATAGAAAAAAAATGGGAAAAAAATAGAAGCACTTAATATTTAAAAATTGTCCTCACTCAGATATAACCAACTTTGTTTGATATTTTGTAGATTATTATTTTGTTTTTTCCCTGGTTGTTTTTTTCCCAAATTGCAATGAAATGCAATACCTTTGTGTATTCACCTTCATAAGTGCACACACACAAAAACTCATATAAAAACAAAAATATAGTTTGAGTTTTCTTTCATTTTATATACGGTGATATTATATATATTTTTGTGATAGCAGTATATTGTATTAATATGTATAGATAATTATTCTTTTTTTATAGCTTGTACCGACTGGTAGAAGCCTACTTAATATCCAATATCCTTTTCTTTCCAAAAGAATTCCAGTTTTATTGAGAGCCCCAATGTGCCCAGCTGCAACAACAAAATCAACTAAATTTACCAGTGTCCTTTGCAGTTTACATAGCCACTGACACACCCCCTGCCAATGAGATGTAGATATCTACAGGGGTTTCAGAGGAATTTTGTTTTCTCAGTACAGGTTCTGCCTCTACTTCTTTATCCTTTTCCTCTTTCCTGTTGCCTGAAAATGTGGACAAAATGGCTGGAAGGGCTGATTCCACCGAGAGAACGTTTAAGTGAATCGCCAATATTTTGCTCTTGACATTCCATGCTTGCAAATTTCTACTCATTTCCTAAGAATGAAATTGGGCCCTTATCTTACATCATACACAGAAGTCAACTCAAAATAGAGTAATTGCTTACACATAAGACCTAAAACCATAAAAGGACTAGAAGAAAACATGGGGGGAAAAGCTTTTTGACATTGGTCTTTTCAATGATATTTTGGAATTGACACCAAAAGCACAGGCAACAAAAGCAAAAATAAACAAGTGGGACTCCATCAAACTAAAAATCTTCTGCACAGCACAGGAAACCATCAACAAAATGAAAAGATATCTTACTGAATAGAAGAAAATATTTGCAAATCATGTATCTGATAAAGGTTGATATCCAAAATATGTAAGTAACGCACGTAACTCAGTAGCAAATCATCATCATCATCATCATCATCATCATCCATTTAAAAAGTGGTCAGAGGATTTTCAAAGAAGATATACAGATGGCCAACAAATATATGCTAAACATCACTAATCATTAGGGAAATTCAAGTCAAAATCCCAATGAGGTATCACCTCATACCTGTAAGAATGGCTCTTATCAAAATAGACACACAAACAAAAAACCCACAAAATAATTGTTGACAAAGATACGGAGTAAAGGAAACCCTTGTGCTTTATTGGTGGGAATGTAAATTTATACAGCCACTCTGGAAAACAGTGTTGAGTTTCTTCAAAAAATTAAAAAATAGAACTATCGTATGATTCAACAATTCTGCTTCTGGGTATTTATCCAAATTATAAACATTAATCAAAAAGTTCTGTGCACTCTTCTATTCATAGCATTATTTTACAACAGCCAATATATGGCAACAACCTAAATGTTCATTGATGGGATAAAGAAATGTGGCATGAATATAAAAATGGAATATTATTCATCCATAAAAAAAGAAGAAAATCTTGTCATTTGTGACAACATGGATGAAATTTGAAGGCATTATGCTAAGTAAAATGAGTCTGAAAAAGACAAATACTGTATAATCTTGCATTTATATGTGGAACCTAAAAAAGAGAAAAAGAAAACAAGAACCAAAAACAAAACTGAGCTCATGAATATAAAGAACAGATTGGTGGTTGTCTGAGCCAGGGGGGTCAAGTCAATGAAGGGGGTCAAAGGTATAAATTTCCAGTTATAAAAATGAATGAGTCATGAGGATGTAATGTTACATTAAGTGAAATAAGTCAGAGAAACAAATACTTCATGATGTCACTTATGTGTGAAATCTTAAAAAGTTGAACTCCTAGTAACAAAATATAGAATGGTGATTACCAGAGGTTAAGTAAGTGTGGGGGAAAAAGAGAGCAGTCGAAGGGAACAAACTTTTCACTGTAAGGTGAATTCTGGAGACCTATAATACACAGCTTGGTGACTATAGTCTGTATGCTTGAAATTTGCTAAGAGTGGATCTCAGGTGTTCACACACGCACACACACATACACACACGTAACTATGTGAGGTGATGGCAGTGTTAATTAGCTTGATTGTGGTAATGATTTCACAATGTATATGTATATCCGCACATCACGGTGTACATCTTACATATATAGAATTTTTATTTGTTAGTCACACCTCAATAAAGTTGTAACAACAAAAACCCTAATTTTCTTAAGCCACTGCTTAGTCAACGATTATTACAACTGAATGCACTTCTTGTGACATATGTAATGATAAAAGAAATGGAAGCATATTTTAATAGAATATGTGTAATATATAGAATAAAAAAATTAGGATGCACTATTTAAAAAATAGTGGATGTGTCATAAATTATTTAACCATTCAACAAGTAAAGGGCATTTAGAATTTTTTCAGTGTTTGCGATTACAACGGTGATAGAGTTGGCATATTAGTACATATCTATGCCAGTCTACCTTTTCTACCATTTTTTTAGCATTTTGCATTCTTTGAGGGTTTTTTGATCATCCTTTGTTCAATCTGCCATCTCACAAATTCATATTTTCTCTAGGTTTCTTATTTTAGCTCATTATTATGTGTCTTTAAATTTGAGCATTTGCAAACTTTGTCTATGTGTATCTATATACATTAAATATTTTACATATATTATAAAATAAACTTTGTGAAATAAATAATATATTAAATGTTATTAAGGATTATATATATTTATATTTAAGGTCTAAGCACCAAAGCAGTTTATTTTTAAATATTTATTTATTTATTTGAGAGGCAGAGAGAGAGAGTATGAGCAGGGGGAAGGGCAGAGGGAGAGAGAGACTCCTCAAGCAGACTCGCAGGGCTCGATCCCAGGACCCTGAGATCATGACCTGAGGGGAAATCAAGAGTAAGACGGCTCAACCAACTGAGCAAACCAGGCACCCCCAAAACAGTTTATTTTAAAGAAGCACATTTCTTTAATTATGGATAAGAAAGACTTTTTAAGGATATTATTCTTATTTATTTAAAGTTTTCTTCTGTTTTTCTCTACCAAGTTTATTTAATTGTAATGTTAATTTTTCTATGATTTAGGTTTGGCAGTTCCAACCTCCTCAACCCCTACCAACCTTTCATGTTTACTTCTGAATACCTGAAAATTCATAGGGAATTCTAGACTGCAGTTTAAAAAGCAAGAAACATTTCTTTCAGGGTCTCAGAACATTTATATGAGGGTCTCAGAAGACTTTGCTATTAATGTAGATTTTGACTGCTATACACTTATCTTTGCTGCAGGTACATAGTGATGGTACCTGGGGACAGGCATAGCTTATGAATCCCTGTTTCCAGGATACTGGCTCCTTGAAGCTTATTTGTGGTTATGAGGTATCTGGGACACTTCTTGTATTACAGCAGGACCCTTACAGCAGGACCCAGGCCCAGTCTGGGTGTGTCTAGTGTGAAAATACCGACTTCACAAAGTTGTGCTCTTTGGTTCATTGGTGAGGAGGTAGAGTGGGGGGTTTCAGAGTCCGTTGTTTAGACAATAGAGAAATTAGTTCATCCAAAATGTGCATTTCCCTCATTACCACTGAGGTAAAATATCTTTTCATACATTTCATTAATCAGTAGTGTCTACATTTTTATGAATTACATGTTTATACTCTTTACCCCTATTACATTGTATGTCTGTTATATTTGTTTTTTAAATGATTTAAGGGAATTTTGCCTACTTTATATATTAAAAACACTTTCTCCCTGTGTCATTTGCATTTCACAACTCATTTACTTTTTTCTATTTGGAATTTTTAAAATTTTATTGTGGTTAAATATGTTATTTCATTTCAGGCTTTTGCTTTTTCTAGCTTTTGCTTTTTGAAGATGTTTAAGAAAGCTTTCTTTTGGGGCACCTGTCTTGTTCAGTCAGTAGAACATGTGACTTTTGATGTCAGAGTCATGAGTTCAAGCCTCATGTTGAGCATAGAGATTACTTAGATAGATGATAGATGGATAGATAGATAGATAAAAATTATATTTTAAAAAAAGTCTTTCTTTCACCCAAGGTTGTACATGCAGTTGAATATATTTATCTCCAATAACTTATTTTAAAATATAGGTCTTAATAAGTCCTGGGGATGTAATGTGCAACATGGTAATTATAGTTAATAATAGTATATTACACATATGAAAGTTACTAGGAAAGTAGATCTTTAATATTCTCATAACAGTAAAAGAATTTTGTAACTATGCATGATGACAGATGTTAACTAGACTTAATGTGGTGATCATTTCACAGTTTATACAAATATCAAATCATTTTGTTGTACTTTGCTGTATGACAATTATACCTCAGTAAAAAAAAATAAAAATTTAGATCTTTAATTTTCTTGAAATTTAATTTGATAAAGGAAGTAACAAAGGAAACATGTTAAACATTTTTTCTGAATGGTAGTTGCCTTAACTTTCTGTATTGACAAGACCATTATTTTCCCAGTGTCTTCTGGTGTCATATCTACCATAAACCAAGTTTCCATATAATTATGAGTCTTAATGTTGTGGACTTGTTCTGTTTTGTTTAATTATTATTTAAGCCTCAAAAATTCTTCAATTTTATAATTTTCTGTATAGAAGTCTTGCATTTTTCCTTAGTTTTATTCCTTGATATTCTTGCATGATTTTTGCAGCTATTTTGAATGGATTCACTAAATTTTTTTTCTAATTTCTTTTCTAATTTTTGTTGCTGACACATGGAGATGCACTTGATTTTGTAAATTGACCTTTTGTCCTGCAAATTTCCTAAAATCATTTATTAATTTTAATAATTTGCTACTAATGATAATTTATAATACATAATAACTTACAATAACTTACCTACTAATTCTAATAATTTAACTACTTTTTTGAGTTCATGCACAATCACATGGCCTGTAAATGTTAACATTTTTATCTCTTCCTTTCTAATTGTTTTGCATTTTGTTTTTTCTTATCTTATTAAACTAACCGGGCCCACCAGTACAATGATAAATAGTGATGACAACATTGGGTACCCTTGTCTAATTCCCAATCTCAGAGGGAAAACTTTCAGCATTTGCTCTTGTGAATGGTTTTTTGGGGTTTTTTTGATGGATCTTTTAGTAGATATCCTTTATTTGATTAAAAAGTTTATTTTTTCACTTGCTGAATGGCATATGTTAGAATATATAATATATTAGAATGATGTTGAGAAAATGTTTCTTCTGTATCTACTGAGGTGATAGTATGCTATTTTTTTTCCTGGTTCTGGTTATGTGTGTGAGGACAGTGATTGACTTGGCATCAGTAAGTAAACCTGGCATTCTTTGAATAAACCCTATTTTGTCATAGGGTCCTGGCAGGAAAGCAATGACCCAGTGAAATTGAGTATTTTGAGGATAGTTAAGTAAAAGGGTGGTCTAAGAAGGTATGGACTAGAAAATCAAAAAAAACACAAGAAGTTTAACAGTGAAGCCCTGTTACTGTCCCTAGGCCTGCAGGCATGAGTGTTGAGAGTAGTTACAGAACTGGAAAAGAGTTCCATAGAGAGGGATACCTGATGAGATCTGGAGGAATTCATAAACCAGCCTTAGTCTCCTTTCTTCCAGTCTCTAACTAGTGCTCATCAGTGGCCCAATCCAGATGAAAGCTTAAGGGGAAAGAACTGCACCAATGCAATCCTCGTAGGTTTTTTTTCCATTGTACCAGTGGGGTGAATCTGAAAGAGCAACAACATATGTCAAGTATGGACATGGGCTGATTTTTTCATTTACTTCTCAATTCAATTTTTGCATTTACATTCAGAAGTGAAATTGGCCTTGGGATTTCCTGTCTTATAACTACGTTTATGCTGACCTTATTTTTGTGTGTGTGGTATATTTTTATTTTACTGAGATATAATTAACATACCATGTTATTATGTTCATTTTAGGTGTCAACATATTGATTTGTCAATTCTCTACATTACTCAGTGTTCATCACAATAAATGTAGTCACCTGTCGTCATACAACATTATTGGAATATTATTGACTATTTTCCCTATGCCGTACTTTTCGTCTCTGTGACTTATTTATTTTATAACTGGGATTTTGTACCTCTTAATCTCCTTTATCTGTTTCTCTCATCTCCCCACATCCTCCCTCTCTGGCAACCACCAGTTTTTTCTCTATATTTAAGAGTCTGGTTCTTGTTTGTTTGTTCGTTTGTTTTGTTTTGTTTTTTAGATTCCACATATAAGTGAAATCATATGTTTGTCTTTCTCTGTCTGACTTATTTCACTTAGCATAATACCCTCTAGGCCCATCCAAAACGTCCCGATGGCAAGATCTCATTCTTTTTTATATTTATATACACATCTTTTTTATCCATTTATCTGTGGGTGGACACTGGGTTGCTTCCATACCTTGGCTACTATAAATAATTCTGCATTAAACATAGGGGTGCATATATCTTTTGGAATTAGTGTTTTCCTTTTCTTTGGGTAAATACCCAGTAATGGAATTGCTAGATGATACAGTATTTCTGTTTTTCATTTTGGGGGAATCTGCATACTGTTTTTCCAGTGTTTGCGCCGGCTTACATTCCCACCAACAGTGCACAAGAGTTCCCTTTTCTGGGCACTTGCACGCCAATGTTTATAGCAGCAATGTCCACAATAGCCAAAATACGGAAAGAGCCCAGATGTCCACCAACAGATGAATGGATAAAGAAGATGTGGTATTTATATACAATGGAATACTATTAGCCATTAAAAAAGAATGAAAGTTTGCCATTTGCAACAACGTGGATGGAACTAGAGGGTATTATGCTAAGGAAAATGAGTCAGTCAGAAAAAGACAATTATCATGTGATTTCACTCATGTGTAATTTAAGAAACAAAAGAGAGGAACGTAGGGGAAGGGAGGGAAAAATAAAACAAGACAAAATCAGGGGGAGACAAACCATAAGAGACTCTTATTTACAGGAAATGAACTGATGGTTGCTGGAGGGGAAGGGGTGGGATGGGTGGGGTAACTGGATATGGTGCATTAAAGAGGGCACATGATATAATGAGCACTGGGTGTTAGATGATGAATCACTGACCTCTACCTCTGAAACTAATAATATACTGCATGTTAACTAATTGAATTTAAATTAAAAAAGAAAAAAAGAATTCCCTTTTCTCCACATCCTCACCAATACTTGTTATTTCTTGTCTTTTTGATATGATATGCTGTCCCTATTAAATAGGTTGGGATTTTAAATATTTTTCTCTTCTCTCAAAAAATGTCTTCAAGACTGATGTTATTTCTACCTTAAAAATTTTTAGAATTCACTGGTGGAGACATTTTATATCAGTTACGTCTTGTCTTTTTTTTTTTTTTTTATATTGGTCTGAACAAGAATTTATCAGTTACCAGTCCTGTCAAAGAAGAGATTATTTCATTAATCTCTGTTCATTGTTTTCTTCCTTGTACGTGATCAGGATTTAATCTTCTATTCTGTTTCCTTTGCATTGAAATAGATGCTTAGCTCACCGAATCTGAATTTTCTTTCTTTTCGAAGTGTGCATGTTAATATGTAAATGTGTTGCTTTATCTACATAAGTTTTGATATATAAGACTGTTTTTATGTCCTATCTACCATTTGATTCAAAATGTTTTTTTTATTTTCATTCTTTGACTCATAGATTATTTCAGTCTTTTTCTTCTTAATTGCCAAATATATGGACTTTTCGTTCCTTTAAAATACATTTTTTTACTTGTTTTTTTATTCCTAGCCTAATTGGACATTGGTCACAGAGCATATATAAGAAATATGAACGAACAATTTCAGTCCTTTGAAATTGTTGAGATATGCCTTCTGACCCAGCATGTGGTATTTTTTTCTCAATGTTTTATGTGTGCTTGAAAAAAAATGTTTATTCTACAGTTGCTGTTTACAAGATTCTATATATATCCACTCAATCCATTTTTTATAGTATTCAATTTGTTGTATTCTTAACTTTTTTCCTTGATCTGTCAGATAAATACTGAGAAAAGCGTGCTTCACTGTCAGGAATGAGAAATGCATCCTTGTGACTGAATTTATTTCTCTTTACAGTTTAGTCAATAAAATATATGATTTTCTTTAGTTTTTCCTAACTTATTAGTATAAAGTTGTATATATTGTTCCATAATTTCCATAAATTTAAGTGGAAAGGCTAAGGAATACTTTCATTTAAATACACAAGAATAAAATTGCAAAAAAAAAAAAAAAAAGGAATAGAATTGCATGTGATTATAATAAACATATATGATGTTAAATGGCAGTCTTGTTCCTTTAGAGGAAGAGGCATTGAAACAGCCATTATTAACGTGTCCTTTCCTGAAATGTTGCCAAAATTTCTTCATCCCAGTACGTGTCATTTTGCAAATGATGAAGAAATTAATTGCCCTCCCTTAACCTCTGTACTAAGATAAATGCCACATTGATTGAGAGGCTTTGAATTGGCTTATACTGCTTTCTCAGTCACATCATATGTGGTTTTATACAATACTGTGTTCTTTTTGACATTATACTTACCTATTAGAAAGGTTGTAAAGGTGTAAAAGATTAATGGGATTTGAGGCTTCAGGTCTGCTATGTCTTTGTGGAGTCTTGACCTGTACTTTCATGGAGCTGGAGCATAATTAATGCTTCCTGTGATTTATGATTTCCACTGCTAGGAAACTACAAGAAAATGCTCTTACCTGCTAGCACTGTCTTTTCTCTGTCTGTAGATATATCGAACAAGAAATATAGCTTTTGTTCATAAATTCCATCTTTTGAGGTTTTTTTGTAGTATTTTAGTTGGTACTTCATCTATAAACATGTGTTTATATGTTATACCTTTACCCCAAAACCAAATTCGAATACCTGCTCTCATTGTATATCTGGGGGAGTGGTTATCAAAGTGAAACAATTTCAGCCTTTGACCTTTGGAGCAGAAAGCAGTTCTAATCATTAACTCTTGTTGTATAACTGTAATCAGAAAAGGACCTTCTTCACTGCAATGGCAGGATATTAAGCTGGAAAGCATGAAAATAGCTTCAAAATGTAGCAAGAGACCAGGGCTGCCAAGAATGACAGACACTTATATTTCTAACCCAAAAGACATGACTTTGGCCTTGAGAGAACGTTGCTGAATGTAGAAAGGACACATCAATGGGAAAACTGTTGATAGAGCAGTAACCATCATCCTTGAACTCTTTCCTCCACCAGAACAATTTTACGGTTTCTTAGTCCATCATTGTTTTAAATGATTCATAAACCTGTTGAATAGAAATAAGATCATCTGGCTATTATAAACTTGCATAAAAATATTTTACTCCAAGGCAACCAGATTACATGCCAGACAGGACTATGTGGTAAAAATGAACTATCTACTTACTCCTTTGACAGCCATTCAGAGACCTCGTGGGAGAGTTCAGTGTAATATTCAGGTATGCTTAAGGGATTAAACAACAAACATATTATCATTAGGGAAGTTTGGCCTCCTGAGAGATAACTTTTTAAAAAATTATTTATGCTCAATATTCCTATATGAATTATCTTCCTAAAATATATTAGGTTATTCTGTTTTACTACAGTATTCTTTCAGTTGCCCCCAAAAATAAGTTCAAAAGTTTTTAATTTGACATTCAAGGCTCTTTATGATATGACCACAAGTTAACTCTCCAGCCAAATTTTCCATATTTCCACTCTGAATTCTGATCTAGAATTCTGTTGTATTTTCTGTTTCCCAGTCATGTCAGGTAATTCTGTATTTCCTTATACTGGCTGTACTCCCTTTCACTCTGCGATGCTTTCCCCCTGTTCACTCACACTGAAAAATGATGGCATTGCTCAAATGCAGCCTTCTCTTTGAACCCTTACTGGACTCCCAGAATGCATTTTTCCTTGCCCCTGGCCCTCACAGTACAGTACTTGTATTTCCATTTGGTGCTCATTTCACTGTCTCTCCCAAAGACTTGAAGGTCACTGTGGGCGAGGTCCATGAGTAATTGATCTTATGTTCCCAAAGCTTGGCAATAACTAGCATTTATTTATCAGTCATTCTGTGCAGGATGCTATTTGCTTGAGATACAAGTCTGAAAAGATAGTATCCCTTGCCTGTGTTAGGTACTTACTAAACATATGTTGAGTGACTGAGTTACATGGGAGGGGTCTTAGTTCTCTGTTGCTGACAATAAGTTGCCATCATCTTAAATAGCATATGGTTGTCGAAAATCTGATAAACAGAATGAAGTAATTATTTTTTAATACACCATTTGAAAGTTCTTATGAAGTAAATAAGTGCAGTTAGGATATTTCAGGATGGAAAAACCTTTGATCACTAATTTAGAAATTCCCCATTGCTACTTTATAATTTACTTTAACAATTGAAATAAGCTTCTCATTTGGCCTGAACGTTAAAGAACAGAATCTTGAAGGTTTCTCCCCACGGATGGCTGGATTCTGTCAGTCCCATATGTAGTATGTAGGAAGATTTATAAATCTTAGCATTTGTAGAGTTTTTTTTAACTGAGGTTATGATCACTATTCACATTATCCTGAAAGCTGAATCCTCTATTGAAAAAGCTGCCTGAAATATATGAGATTGTAAATTTGAGTGCTAAATACGATTAAGAATTTAGTTTGGAGATATAGTATTAAAAACTTCACTAAGGAATGTAGATTTTTCATCAGCAATAGCCAAACACTGAAGGTTTTGTTTTGTTTTGTTTTGTTTTGTTTTAAGATTTATTTATTTGAGAGAGAGCGTGCATAGGAAGAGGGGGAGAGGGAGAGGGAGAGAATCTCAAGCAGACTGCCGGTTGAGTACAGATCCTGACCTGGGCTCGATCGCATGACTCATGGGATCATGACCTAAGCTGAAACCAAGAGTCCAACACTCAAATGACTGAGCCACCCAGGTGCCCCCAAATACTGAAAGTTTTAAGTAGTTGATGACTTAGTGTCCATTATATGCAAGGCCAGTTAATGTGCCAAAAGAAGATTAGCTGCACAAATAATGGAAAATCAGAGACAAGATATGAATATAATTTTATAGTTGGCAATAGATGATAACTACAGCAAGAGCTATTTTGGAAATAAAAGAGCACACAGATGTTGAAACCATTTTGGAGATTAATCAGTACAGTCTAGTGATTGATAAGAGACATGGGGAAAGGAATGTAATAAAAATGACAGGCCTGAGTGCTTGGGGAATGACTTTCATCAAGAGAGGGAACATAGGAGGAGAAATAACTAGAGAATAAGAGTTTATCAGGCAGGATGACCTATGTTATATTTCACTAATGTGAACCTTCAGATCTCAGGGATTAAAATAGCAAAAGTTTATTTCTTGCTATTGCTACATGCCCATTTTGGTCTGGCTGGGATTTCTTCTCCACATCCCCCTCATTTGGGGGACTCACACTGACAGATCACCCACTGTCTAGAAAGTAACCAGGTGCTGTGTCACAGAGAAAGAGAGGATGGATGTATCTTACACCAGCACATAAGCATTCTAGCCTGGAGGTGATACATGTCACTTCCACTCACAACTCATCAACCAGACAAACCACAACCACTAGGGGACTGTCCAGTTGAGTCTTACAGGTGATCAGAAGGAAAGGAAGATGGGAGAGGATTGCCAGGGAGAAGCTCAGTAGGCCTCCTGAGAGGCACACCTAAGATGCCATTAAACCTGCACGGGTTTTGTTCAGGCAAATCGCCATGAGAGAAAATGGGAAGGGAGGTTGAGAGAGCCTTCAGACTGTAATGCAAGTCCTTCCCCAAGTGAGGGATGGAAGGAAAGGTCCAAGGAAAGCTCCCAAGACTGTCGGGGTGTCCTAGAGTCAGTCTGCTGTCAGAGGAATCCTGTGTTTTCTGAAGAATAAACCTGTTCTAGTATACTTGTCACGTTCAGTCATCAGTTGGGATCAGCCCTTGGGAAGTGCTGTCTTAGTATAAATGCAGCCATGGAATTCAAAACACAGCAGCTCGAGCCCTTGGTCTGCTGAAGGTCTATAGATGACACATTCTCACAGTAGCCACAGTAACCGTAATGGCTATTTCTGGAGGTGACAGTTTGATTTATGCATGTTTGATCTGGGATTATGAGGCAGGGAGTATAGATGAGAGCAGTATAAGGCAGCAGCTTTATTGTGATGATGTCCAGCAGGAAGATGGACAATAGAATTTGCAGCTTGGACAGAAGCTCTAGGGTACCAATTGAAGAGCCAAAAGGATAGAGGTAGGGACTGAACTGATGAAAAATGGTTTCACAATAGCAAGAGGAAATTCCATATATTCCTGAATATAAAATGAGCCTTAATAGAGTAGTGGTCCCTTGCGCAAGTTGTCGGTCACATGCCTGGAGAATGGAGGGACAGCTTTGATAGTTGGTCACATGCCTGCTTAGACAGAGGTAAACAAGTCTAAGCAGAGAAGTTGAAATTGGACTTCCAGATTCCTAGAAACCAAGAATACTACCATAAAGAATGCCTTCACCCAAGTCATGGGAACTATAAATGAGACCAGCAGCAATGGAGAGGCTCATCAAGTACCCAAAGGAAAGTCCCCAGAAAGAGAAAACAGAACTTTAACCCCTATCAGGTAAAGCTCTCTTCCCATAATTACAGTCAAGTAGTATATTCCCTGCTCATTCACCCCTTCCTCTCCTGTTTGGAACTTGGTGGATGAGAAACTAACACGAGGTGGATGAGAAACTAATACCTCATAAGGTGGAGTAGGGAGAGGAAGCACAGAACTTCCTTCTCTTGCTTCCGGTCTGCCAAAGGCTCCAGTAGGAGGAGCGGAGGTTTAACCATAAACGAAGCTAGAAGCCTTATTACATTGGATTGGACCTTTCTAATTCCAAATTAAAATCTTGTCATTTAAAGTAATGTCAACATGGGCGCCTGGGTGGCTCAGTCAGTTAAAGGTTCAGCTCTTCATTTCGGCTCAGGTCATATCTCCAGGTCATGAGACTGAGCCCCACACTGGGTTCTGTGCTGGACATGGAGCCTGCTTCAGATTCTCTCTCTCCCTCTGCCTCTCCTTGCCCCAAAATATGTATCTTAAAGTAATTCCAACACTTTCTAGTACTTAAAAGTGACCTTAAGCCATGGGATCTGCCTGAGTTTTTATTTGAGGACAGGGTAACAACTAACCCCACTGAACAAACTTTATGCTAATATTGGGACATTGAGAGCTACTTATTTTATAAATCTGTTACATAAAAAGGCATCATAGGGGCGTCTGGGTACCTCAGTCAGTTGAGTGTCTGACTCTTGATTTTGGCTCAGGTCATGATCTCGGGGTTGTGATATTGAGACACACATCAGGCTCACACACTGGATGTGGAGCCTGTTAAGACACATTCTCTCTCTCTCTCTCTCTCCATCTCCCTCTGTGCCCCCATCCTTAAAAAAAAAAAAAAAAAAGAGGAATCATAAATAAGATCTGATGATTGGGGTAGCTATGATTGCAGTTGTCTAAAATTTCCAAGAAGGCAAGGTGTCTCAAATGCCTATTTCCATGTAAGGAGACAGTATGCATTTCCAAATTGGATAGTTAATATTGCCATATGTAATTGTTTGTTTAATTTTTTTTAAGTAGGCTCCACACCTAGAGTGGAGCCCAATGCAGGCCCAAACCCATGAGATCCTGAGATGAAGACCTGAGCTGAGATCAAGAGTCGTACACTTAACCAGCTGAGCCACCCAGGCACCCCTCCATATGTAATTGTTTTAATGGAAGATTTTTCTCAGTTGAATTTAAGTTTACAGGTCATAAACTCTAGGCCATTGCCATAATTACCTGTACCCTAATGAACTTGAAACTAAGATCTCTGTCTGCTTCCTTTTCTCAGAAGCCACTGAGTTTCTGGCACAGTCTTTGGCTAAAAAGAATAACCAGATACTGAGAACATAATTGTGTGTGGGATGATTTATTAATCACTGGGAAGTGTCTTTTTTTTTTTTTTTTTTAGTTACTATTCTGTCGTTTTTTTTGGGGGGGGGGCACCCAGACACATTAGAAGATTGTTGTAACCTGATTCAAGAGCTAGGACACCAAGGGAACAGCTCACACCAGAAGGTGAGAGCAGGTGTTAGCTGTTCAAGGGATTTCTGATTCTGTCCAATAACTCCTCTGGCAGAAGTTGAGCAGTATAAGAATTTGAGTGGGAGTTTAGTTTTTTGGGGAGGGGTAGGGAAAATGTTAATCCATAATGGCCTCTTAGATACTCACATAAGAATTTAGGGCTTCAGTTTACTTGGGACTTTAATCATTGAATTCTAATTTCTTCTAGGAAGGGGAATATGTTTAAATTTGGGGCATCTCAATTTATTATATATTACTGGATTATCTTTATGATGGCTTTTGATCTTATTGCCAAACAGCTAGGCTGTGTTAGACAGCAAGACTGGAAATAGTTTGGGATAAGAGAATAGAGAGTAAATTTTAGCCTTAAATCCTAAGTAGCTCTGGGGTTCATTTAATTAATTTGTGGTTCTAGCACATTACAGTGTCTTTTGGGATCAAGATTTAGAGTATTCAACAGTGGTCCAAGGAGGATGAACAAATGGTCAAATGGTCTCACAGAAGTAAGAGTAGGCAATGTAACAGACTGCAGGTCTCTTCCCTCTAGGGAGATGTTCCCACCTGTGGTCATGCATAAATTGATTGGTTAAGCATAGTGGTAGAGATGAATGAGAAGCCGAGAAGTGTTCTGAGGAAACCCTATTCCCCACTCTTGATATCTCTCTCCAAGTAGAGAGACATCCTTCCGCTCTCTGCCCCTTTCTTCTTTTTCCTTTTATTTTAAGTAGACTCCACGCCCAGCGTGGAGCCCAGTGCAGGGCTTGAATTCTCGACGGCAAGATCAAGACCTAAGCTGAGATTAAGAGTCGAATGCTTAACCAGCTGAGCCACCTAGGTGCCCCCCCCACCCCTGTCGCTTCTTTTAATGAGAGAAGAATACTTAGAATTTAATCTAAAAGACTGGAGTGTTAATTAATACAACTAGATAAAGCCTAGTCAGAGCCTGTGAACATTCTTTGGTAAACCGAGACAGTGGTCCTAGAGAACCTCATGGATGGTTGTGCAGTTTCTATGTATAGGGCACAATTGCTCCTGGCAAAGATGGGAGTAAAGGCTGAAATCCAGCTCTTTCTCTATGTACTAAGCCATGCTTCCTCCACTGCGACAGGACACCTTTTTCTAATTTGCACAGAGTTGCCCAGAAGTCCTAAATAGCACAGCAAGATGGAATTTTCACAGTTTATTTTCCCATGTGTGGCTTCAATACATACCTACTTCTCTCTGGATCAGTTCCTATCAATGGGCACCATTTCTCATGCCCTGGAGGAACAAGTTTATTCTCAAGAAAAGGAAAAACTGACTAGGAATCTGAGAAAGTTGGAAAAGTATACTGGCAATGATTTCAGAAGCCTAAGAAGACATTCATCTTTGGTTCAGGAAAATGTATGGATTGGCTTTGAATTCCTTCCAGAGACCCTATCACTTCTTTGCCTTTTTCCTGGCTTTTCCCAGATGCATTTAGTAATGATTTTTGGCATTTGCATTTTGAGAAAGAATTCTTGAAAAATAAAAAAACTCTAAGAACATAGAAATGAATTTCTAGTGTTGCAGAGAAGCTTTATAGGCACATGATGTTGGAGGAGGTCAGGGGAGCTCCTTGACTTTGCGAGGGCTCATGATTCGCATTGTGACAGCATTGATTTGTTCCTCCTAAGATATACAAATTTCTCATGCATTTTCTCTAGAAAAATAGACATCGGAGGAAGACATCTAATGAGTCTACCTTTCAGGAGAACTGACTTTGGATAAGGGATGAGTCTGGTGCTTGAGGGGTAGGTAAATGAATATAATAACTTAGCCAAGTATTTTGAAATGTGTCAAAGTGAGACCAAGTATTTTGAAATTGTGAACATAGAGAATTGATACCTCTAAGAAATCTGAAGGGAACATTGCATATGAAAAACTGAGCAGGAGGTGCAGTGGATCATCCCAAGGAGGTGTTTACCTTTGCCAGCCTTCCCAATGTGCTGAGTCTAGGGCAAAGAAAGTTCCTCAAGCCTCATTTATCCTTTTATAGCACATTAATAAAGTGACTCAACTTGTTTGTCAGCACTTTTTACGTCCCAAATTGACATCAATCACACATGCCAAGGTATACAGAATAATAAATGCACCTTCCTCCGAATCTAACTGCACTTGATTCATACACCCCCTTTTAATTTAGTTTACCCAGGCTATTTTAACTCCTTAGTGGGACCGGCTTTCTGCATGCCTAGGCAGTCATTTGAAGGGCACAGAACTGTTTCTTTTGCCACCATCCCCGACTCCATTTTCAAATTTCTTTCACTAGTTTGTCACTGATGTATTAATTTCTACCATGTCTGTGCTGAGGAACCATGGAGAGTAACATGATGTAGCACAAAAAGGTGAACATATTAGATACAAACAGGCCTAGGTCTGAGGCCTCACTCTGCCAACTGCCAGCTCTTTGACCTTGAGCAACAAATTTAAATTCACTGAAACTCAGTTTCCTTGTCTTTAAGACTGTTATGATGATTCCTAATTTTCAGAGTCCTCGTGAAGATCAGCTTATATATGAGCACTACATTAAGTATCTAGCTCAAAATCTGACAGTATGGTAGGAATATTTGTGTAATTAAATGTGTAGGAACTACCTGTTCTTGGTAAATCTGAAAATTATAAAAGCATCTTATAGCAACCTTTTTTTCTTCCTTTGTTTCAAGTTTTTATTTAAATTCCAGTTAGTTGACATACAGTATAATGTTAATTTCAGGAGTAGAATTCAGTGATTCATCACTTACATACAACATCCAGTGTTCATCACAACAAGTGCCCTCCTTAAGACCCATCACCCATATAGCCCATCCCCTTACCCTCCTCCCCTCCAGCAATACTTGTTTTGTTCTCTGTAGTTAAGAGGCTGTTTTATGGTTTGCTTCTCTCTTGTTTTTTCCTCTATGTTCATCTGTTTTGTTTCCTAAATTCCACATAGGAATAAAATCACATGGTAGTTGTCTTTCTCTGACTCACTTATTTCACTTAGCATAATATACTCTAGCTCCATCCACCTTGCTGTAAATGGGAAGATTTCATTCTTTTTGATGGCTGAATAATATTCCATTGTGTACATATACCACATCTTCTTTATCCATTCATCAGTCGATGGACATTTCGGTTCTTTCCATAATTTGGCTATTGTTGATAATGCAGCTATAAACATCAGGGTGCATATATCCCTTTGAATCAGTTTTTTTATATCCTTTGGGTAAACACCTGGTAGTGCAATTGCTGGATTGTAGGGTGGTTCTGTTTTCAACTTTTTAAGGAACCTCCATACTGTTTCCACAGTGGCTGCACGAGTTTGCATTCCCACCAACAATGGTAAGAGGGTTCTCCTTTCTCCACATCCTCATCAACATCTGTTGTTTGTGTTGTTGATTTTAGACTCTCTGGTGTGAGGTGGTATCTCACTGTGGTTTTGATTTGTATTTCTCTGATGATGAGTGATTTTGAGCATCTTTCCATGTGTCTGTTGACCATCTGGATGTCTTCTTTGGAAAAAATGTCTGTTCATGTCTTGCTCTGCCCATTTTTTAACTGGATTTTTTGGGGGGGGTTTGAAGTTGATAAGTTCTTTATAGATTTTGGATACTAACCCTTTATCAGATATGCCATCGCAAATATCTTCTCCCATTCTGAAGGTTGCCTTTTATTTATTTATTTTTTTAAGATTCATTTATTTATTTTAGAAAGAGAAAGGGAGAAAGAGAGAGCACACACATGCCTGAGCAGGGGAAGGGGCAGAGAGAGAGAACCTCAAGCAGATCCCCTGCTGAGTACAGAGCCCAACTCTGGACTCAATCTTATAACACTGACATCATGACCTGAGCCAAAATCAAGAGTCAGATGCTTAACTGACTGAGCCACCCAGGTACCCCGAAGGTTGCCTTTTAGTTTTGTTGATTGTTTCCTTCACTGTGCAGAAGTTTTTATCTTGATGAAGTCCCAATAGTTCATTTTTGCTTTTGTTTCCCTTGCCTCTGAAGGCATGTCTAGTAAGAAGTGGTTGTGGCTGAGGTTGAAAAGGTTGCTGCCTGTGTTCTCCTCTTAGGAGTGTGATGGATTCCTGTCTCATATTTAGGTCTTTCATCCATCTTGAATCTATTTTTGTGTATGGTGTAAGGAAATGGTTGTTTCATTCTTTTGCTTGTAGCTGTCCAATTTTCCCAACACCATTTGTTGAAGAGACTGTCCTTTTTCCAATGGATATTCTTTCCTGCTTTGTCAAAGATTAGTTGACCATAGAGTTGAGGGTCCATTTCTGGGCTCTCTATTCTGTTCCATTGATCTGTGTATCTTGTTTTTGTGCCAGAACCATACTGTCTTGATTACAGCTTTGTAATATAGCTTGAAGTCTGGCATTGTGATGCTACCAGCTTTGGTTTTCTTTTTCAACATTCCTCTGCGTATAAGGGGTCTTTTCTGGTTCCATACCAATTTTAGATTTGTTCCAGCTCTGTGGAAAATACTGGTGTTATTTTGATAGGGATTGCATTAAATTGTGGATTGCTTTGGGTAGTATAGACATTTTAACAATACCTGTTCTTCTAATCCATGAACGTGGAACATTTTTCCATTTCTTTGTGAATTCTTCAATTTCTTTCCTATGTGTTTTATAGTTTTCAGAGTACAGATCTTTTGCCTTTTTGGTTAGGTTTATTCCTAGGTATCTTATGGAGTTTTGGTGCAGTTGTAAATGGGATTGATTCCTTAATTTCTCTTTCTTCCTCTTCATTGTTGGTGTATAGAAGTGCAACATATTTCTGTGCATTGATTTTATATCCTGTGACTTTCCTGAATTCCTGTATCCATTCTAGCAATGTTTTGGTGGAGTCTTTCAGGTTTTCTGTGTAGGGTGTCACATCGTCTGTGAAGAGTGAAAATTTGACTTCTTCTTTGCTGATTTGTGTGCCTTTTATTTCTTTTTGCTATCTGATTGCTGAGGCTAGGAATTCCAGTACTATGTTGAACAACAGTGGTGATAGTGGACATCCCTGCCATGTTCCTGACCTTAGGGGAAAAGCTCTCAGTTTTTCCGCGTTGAGGATGAGATTCACTGGGCCTTTCATATATGGCCTCTTGTATGTTGAGGTATGTTCTCTCTATCCCTACTTTGTTAAGGGTTTTTTTTCAAGAAAGAATGCTGTATTTTGTCAAATGCTTTTTCTGCATCTTTTGAGAGGATCATATGGTTCTTATCCTTTCTTTTATTAATGTGGTGTATTACATGGATTGATTTGCAGATGTTGAACAATCCCTGCAGCCCAGGAATAAATCCCACTTGGTTGTGGTGAATAATCCTTTTAATGTACTGTTGGATCCCATTAGCTAGTATCTTGTTGAGAATTTTTGCATCAGTGTTCATCAGGGATATTGGTCTATAATTCTCCTTTTTGGTGAGGTCTTTGTCTGGTTTTGGGATCAAGGTAATGCTGACCTCATAGAATAAATTTGAAAGTTTTCCTTCCATTTCTATTTCTTGAAACAGCTTCAGAAGAATAGGTATTATTTCTTCTTTAAATGTTTGATAGGATTCCCCTGGGAAGCCATCCAACCTTGGACCATTTGTTGGGAGATTTTTGATTACTGATTCAGTTTCCTTGCTGGTTATGGGTCTATTCAGATATTCTTTTTCTTCCTGTTTCAGTTTTGGTAGCTTACATGTTTCTAGGAATTTATCCATTTCTTCCAGATTGCCTAAATTGTTGGCATATAACTGCTCCTAATTGTCTCTTATAATTGTTTATATTTCTTCAGTGTTGATTGTGATCTCTCCTCTTTCATTCGTGATTTTGAGTCCTTTCTCTTTTCTTTTTGATAAGTGTGACTACGGGTTTATCAATCTTGTTAATTCTTTCAAAGAACCAGCTCCTAGTTTCCTTGATCTATTCTACTGGTTTTTTTTTGTTTTCTATATCATTGATTTTTGCTCTAATCTTCATTATTTACCTTCTCCTGCTGGATTTAGGCTTTGCTTGTTCTTTTTCCAGTTCCTTTAAGTGTAAGGTTGGGTTGTGTATTTGATACTTTTCTTGCTTCCTGAGGAAGGTCAGTATTACTATATACTTCCGTGTTAGGACTGCCTTTGCTGCATCCCAGTTTCTTTGAGAGCTCCTTCTTGTGGGCAAATCTCATTCTTTAAGGTAGGTGTGACCATCATTCTTTAAGGTAGGTGTGACCATGTAAATTTGTTTAGTAACTTTTTAATTCAGTATTATTAATCTGATGTTTTGGTTTTAGAGAATGAAACATACAGTCTTGACTTAGTGTAATATTTGTTAGTAATTTAACCCTCTTTAAAATCAAAGGACCCCAAAATCCTTTAAGTCCGCTTTTCCTCTTTCCCACACTATAGTTGTTTAATTCTTCCACTGTATTTTTATACAAACCATTTATTCAAGTGCAAAATAATAATAAAATGTATAAAAATCATTTTTTAAGTGTACAGCTTAATGAATTCTCAAAAAGGGAATATACCCATGGGGCGCCTGGGTGGCACAGCGGTTAAGCGTCTGCCTTCGGCTCAGGGCGTGATCCCGGCGTTCTGGGATCGAGCCCCACATCGGGCTCCTCCGCTGGAAGCCTGCTTCTTCCTCTCCCACTCCCCCTGCTTGTGTTCCCTCTCTCGCTGGCTGTCTCTCTCTCTGTCAAATAAATAAATAAAATCTTAAAAAAAAAAAAAAGGAAATATACCCATGTAAGTAGCAACTGATTAAAAATCAGAACGCTACCTGAAATCCTTATGCCCCTTTGAATCTCTGCCCTACCCTCTCTCCCCCATCAAGGGTAATCACCATTCTGAGTACTAACAGCATAGATTAATTTCACCTCTTTTTAACTTTTTATAAATGGATTTACATGGCATGTACTCTTTTGTGCCTAAATCCTTTTATCCATATGATGTTTGTGAAATTCATCTGTTTTATGTGTAGATATAATTCATATTCATTATTGTACTGTATGCCATTATATGCAATACTGTAATTAGGGTCTCTGTTACCCTGTTGATGGACATTTTGGTATTATGAACATTTCCAGGTAAGGGGTGTTACGAATAGTGCTATTCCATGAACATTCTAGCATATATCTTTTGTTGGACTTAAGTATGTATTTCTGGAAGGTATATACCAAGGGATAATGTTGCAGGATCACAGGGTGTATCTACATAGGTTAACTTTGGTAGATACAATCCAACAATAGTTATACCAATTTGCACTCCTACCAGCCTCTGTATAGAATTCTAATTCCGCCTCACAATTTGCCAACTTTTGGTATTTTTTTGTCATTTTCATTTTTACTGTTCTGGTTGTTTAATTTGCATTTCCCTGATGACTATTTGGATATTCTGTTTTGCGAATTACCTGTGCTAGTCTTTTATTCAGTTTTTATATTGGGTTGTCTGCCTTTTTCATGTTGATTTGAAGGTATTCTTTATATTTTGAAATTATACAGTATATTCTCATTTGTGTCTGGCTTAGTTTTGCTCCCTATATGATTATAAGGTACATCCATACTTTCCAGATTGGGTTGTAGGTCATTCATACTCATTGTTACAGTATTTCATTGTGTGGCTTTGCCAATGGGAGTCATTCACTGGTTAATCAGCATTTGGGTAATTGACAGCTGTTTTGAATAGCGCTGTTATGAACATTTGTATACATTATTTTGGTTCATACATATTTGCATATCCAGTAGATATTTAGGAGTCGAATTGTTTAATTTTAAGGTAGATACATATGTTCAACTTAAGTAGATGTTACAAATTAGTTTTCCAGAGTGCTTCCAATTTTACTTATGTAACTAGTGAAGGAGATTTCCAGATGTTCCTAATGATCACAAACACTTGGTTTTTATCTCTTTAACTTATTTATTCTTCATTTTAGTAGTTTTAGTGATGGGCATGTAATGATATTGTCTTTGTGGTTTTAATTTGTCTTTTCTTGATGGCTAAAGAAATTGAGCACATTTTTACTTTAGGCTTTGTTTTCTTACTCATTTAAATGATTTATTTTTAATTTGAATAGAAATGTCTTGTCAGATCTATCTGTTGCAAATATATTCTCCCCATCATGTGGTTTTCCTTTTTATTCTCTTAATAGTATCTTTTTATGAACAGAGTTTTTTAATATTAACATAATCCAATTTATCAAATGTTTTCCTTATGGTGAGTGGTTTTTATATCCTATTTTTATTTTCATTTTTTTTAAAGATTTTATTCATTTATTTGACAGAGAGAGAGAGACAGCCAGTGAGAGAGGGAACACAAGCAGGGGGAGTAGGAGAGGAAGAAGCAGGCTCCCAGTGGAGCAGGGAGCCCGATGCGGTGCTCGATCCCAGGACTCTGGGATCACAGCCTGAGCCGAAGGCAGACACTTAACGACTGAGCCATCCAGGCACCCCTATATCCTATTTTTAAAATCTTTTCTTATTCTAAGATCACGAGAATGTTCAACCATGTTTTCTTTTAGAAGCTTTAGTATTTTACCTTTCACTTTTAGATATGCAATTCATACAGAATTAATGATTGAACATGCTGTTAGAGGTCACGATTTTATTTTTTTCCAATATGATCATCCAGTTGACCCAGTACCATTTATTGAGAAGACCATTTCTTGGCCTCTGCTCTGCAGTGCCATAAATACAGTGATCGTATTTGTATGGATCTCTATCTGGACTCTCTATTCTGTCTCTTTAGTCTATTTGTTTATTCCTATACTAGTAGGAGAGTACTTTATTATAGCTGCACAGTATAATGCAATAGATCTTGGTTGAATAATTTCTGTAGTTGTGTTCCCTTTCAAGGCTACCTTAGCTAATCTTTGACAATTGTATTTCTTTTTTTTGTTTGTTTGTTTTTTTTTTTTTTGACAATTGTATTTCTAAGTAACTTCTAGAATCTTTTTTTTTTACATGCAATATTTTATCAGTTTCAGGTATACAATATAGTGAGTCAACAATTCTATACACCTGGGTGGCTCAGTTGGTTAAGTGTCTGATTCTTGATTTTGGCTCAGGTCATGATCTCTGTTTGTGAGGAGGAGCCCCATAACAGGCTCACATGCTGGGTGTGGAGCCTGCTTAAGATTCTCTCTCTCCCTCTCCCTTTCCCTCTGGCGCTCCCCGCCTACTCTAAAAAATAAATAAATAAAAATTAAAAGAACAGTTCTGTACATCACCTGGTACTTATGACAACAAGTGCACTCCTTAACCCCCACTCTATAATGAAAAGTCTGTTTCCTGATTCTCTCTCTCTCTCTTTCTTTTTCCCTTTGCTCCTTTGTTTTGTTTCTTGTATAATTCTTCAGTTTCTTTAGAAAATCTGCTGGAATATTGTTTGGGATTGTGTTGAGTTAAAGATTAGTTTGGGAGAATTGATATCTTTACAATAATGACTCTGTCAATGAATACAGCACATCCTATTTTCACTATATTTATTCCTTGGTAGTTGATTTTTTAAAAATCTATTGTAAAAGGCATATGTATATTTTAAATTTTAATTTTTCTATTTGTTTATTGCTAGTAAACACAAATAGATTTGATTTTTATATATTTGTATGCAGTAACCTCACTAAATTCACCTACTAGTTCTGATGTTCCATCCGTATTGTTTTAGATCGTCTATATTTCTAATCATTTCATCTGCAAAAATGACAGTTTTGTGCCATTATGTTTTTGTTTATGCCATTCTCTTTTCATCTCTTCCTGTATTGGCTGGGACATCCATACAGTTTGACTGGTGAGAGCGGATATCGTTGTTTTGTATTTGATCTCGGAAAGAAAGCTTTCATGATTTCACTATCTTAATGGTGTGACGTTCATTTTAGATTTTTTTGTATGGCTAGTCTTCATTAGCTTAACATAGTTCCATTCTATTTTTAGTTTCCAAAGAAATTTTTATCGTGAATGGGTATTGAATTTTGTCGGATGCTTTTTTGGCCTCTATTGGGCTGATTATATTTCTTTCTTCCTTCCATATGTTATTGTAGCAAATTACTTAGGATGAATTTGGGGTGCTAACCCACACTTGCATACTGAAATAAAAATCTGTTGTTCAAGATGTGTTTTCTTTTTACTATATGTCTATATTTGTTTTACTAATACGCTATTCAGGATTTTTATGTCAATGTTTATGAGAGGAACTGGTCTTTAATTTTCCTTTCTGCTAATGGGTTTATTGTGTTTTTTAAATCAAGGTTATGCTGACCTTATAAAAATTTTTGCAGAGAAGTTTACTTTTTTTCTATTCTGTGAAAGAGTTAATGTGTGGTTGGTGTTATTTTTTCCTTAAAAATTTGGAAGACTTCACCAGTGAAGACATCTAAGTCTTAAGTTTTCTTTGGGGCAAGATTTTCAATAATGGATTCAATTTTCCTTAATGACACAAGTATTTTCAGATTTTTCTCTTTTTACTAAATCAGTTTGGCTAAGGTTTTTTTGAGGAATTTGTCCATTCCATGGAATTCTTTTATGATCTTGAATAAAATTATCTATTTTTCTTGACTGATCCTGACATTGGTTTATCAATTTTATTATTAATTTTAAAGAACCAGCTTCTGGTTTTGTTGGTTTTCTCTTTCATAAGTTTGATTTTCCTCTATTGTTGATTTAAACTCTTCTTATTTATTCCTTTTCTTCTTTTTTAGATTTGATATACTGGGTTTTTTTCCTAAGTTACTGAAATGTAAACGTAAATATTTAGTTTTTAGCCTCTCTTGTTTCTTTCTTTTTTTTTTTTTTTAAGATTTTATTTATTTATTTATTTGACAGAGATAGAGACAGCCAGCGAGAGGGAACACAAGCAGGGGGAGTGGGAGAGGAAGAAGCAGGCCCATAGCATAGGAGCCTGATGTGGGGCTCGATCCCATAACGCCGGGATCATGCCCTGAGCCGAAGGCAGATGCTTAACCACTGTGCCACCCAGGCGCCCCTAGCCTCTCTTGTTTCTTAATACATGTGTCTAAGGATTCCCATTCCTCTCTATGTGCTGCTTTAGTTGCATCCCACAGGTTTTTATTTGTAGTGTCTTCTTAATAATTCATTCAAAGTACTTTAAATTAAGGATTTGAAATCCTTCTCTTACCAATGAATTATTTAGAGTGCATTTTTAAGTTTCCAGGCACTTGGGGATTTTCTAGGTATCTTTCTGACTTCTTGCATAATTCTACTGGGGTCAGAGAACATATTCTGAATTATTTTAATCATGAAATTTGTTAAAGCTTGCTTTGTGTTCCAGTTCATGATCAGTTTTGGTAAATGGTTAAGCGGATGGGATCTGGAGCCAGACTGACTGGCTTCACAGTTAGCCTCTGCTGTTTTCAAACTTTGTAATCTTTGTTAAATTGTATAACATTTCAATCTTTTGGTTTTTTCACAATAAAACAAATATATTAATACTACTGTATTAGTTTGCTAGGGTTACCATAACAAAATAACAGACTAAGTGTATTAAACAACAGAAGTTTATTTTCTCATGATTCTGGAGGCTGGAAGTCCAAGATCAAGATTGGATTCCAAGCAGGATCGGATTCCTCTGAGGCCTCTGTCCTTGGCTTGTAGATGTCTACCTTCTTGCTGTCTCTTCACATAGTCATCTCTACACACATGTGCCTGTGGTGTCTCTTCCTCATCTTACAAGGACACTAGTCATATTGGATTAGTTTCTCACCATAATGCCCTCATTTTAATTTAATCACCTCTTGAAAGAACTATACTGCAAATCAATCACATTCTGAGGTTTTGGGAGTTAGGGCTTCAGCCTGTGAATTTGAGGCAGGGTCTGGGAGCACAATTCAGCACATAAAAGCTACCTACCTCATAACTTGTTATAATGATTACATGAGATAATATGTACCACACAGTTATGTTAGTTGCCTGTCTCATAATAAGCCTACAAAAATATAAGCAATTTCTATTTATGTTTTCATATATTTGAGTCTATACACATGATCTTATCTGAGTTTTTTTTTTTATTTTTGTAGTCACATTTGTTGGTGTAACATTTATATTTGTTCTTAATTTTGGTATCACCTATTACATTGTCATTTCTGTTTTTTAAATTTTTATTTTATCTTTTACTGTCTGGCTGTGCTTTGACTGCTTTGTGTATGTGCATTTCCATTCTCATAATTTAAAAGAGTAATCATAGGTTTTCTTTATTTTTTTAATTTATAACAACAAACATCAGTAGCAGCAGTATAAAATACAAATTTAAATTTCTAAGACTATTGAAATGTCCCTTGTCTATGCTGTTCAGTGCAGTAGCTACTAGCCACATGTTGGTTATCAAGCACTCGAACAATGGCTAGTTTATCTGAGAAATTGAATTTTTAATATTCATTTGAATTAATTTAAATTTATTCACATATGGCTAGTGGCTACGTTATTGGACAGCAGAGATCCATGGTATACTCAGTTCTCTATTTCATTAAACAGTATTCACGAACTCCCCTCTATGAGTACACTTCTGTTTTTCCCATCTAACCTTATTTTTTCTCTCTCTCCTGGTGCAGTCAGTGTTTTTTGCCATATAATACTGTTCTCTCATGAGTATGTGGGATGATTGCCTGTCCTAATAATCTTGTGTTTGGGAGAGGTCCAGTGATGAAATCTGGCCAATGAGTTGTGAGTAGAAATGGCATTACTGTTGTGAGACCCTTTCCTCTCCCATTAAGTCTGGTAATGTTTCAGAATGTGGTTCTCTGTCAGTGTATGGGAGTAAAGATAATATAGAAGCACAATGTACCCATGGTGGGCATTTCCCATGAGTGTGAAATTAATCTTTATTATGTTAAACCATTGAGATTTGGAGACTGGTTATTCCTATGTCAATCCAGTCTAGTGTATCTTGATTGGTAACACTCTATTACTTTATTTATCAGCATAAAATCTGTTGACATTTCTTTAAAAGAAATCAACTCATTTGCAAGTCTGTCAATTTTCACTTCTTTCTTTTTTCCACACATTTCTTAGCTATATTATTTATAAGTAACAATAGTATTGTAGTTATTCTCTTCTGAACTATAATCTACATACTGTTTTATTCTTCGTCTCACAACTAAATGAATTCATTTTGCTACAGTGTCTAAATTTATCTTTTCGTTAGCAGAGACATGGAATGATTCTCAGTCAGAAAGCAGTAAGAATGTCTTCATTCTTATTTACTTAGTGTTGATACAATAATAGAAAGTGATAAGAATAAAACATTAAAAATTGGGAAGCCATAGAGACAAAATGTGGCAGTATTCACCTAGTGATCTTCATGGGAAAGAATACCATACTAATTTTTTCAAGAAAGCTTCATGGAAGTATATTTCTTGATTTCTTGAATGTCGTACTTACACATGAAAGACAGTTTGGCTGTATATGAAATTCTTGGGTTGTCCTTTTCCTTTTTGTTCTCCAAGGGTGTATAGGTGTTTATCCAAATCATCTAGTTTTGAATCAGTCTAAAACCCCTAATTGATTTTTTTTTTTTTTTTGGCCTAACTACTAACCTAATTTTGTTTCTTTGGACATCCACAAAGTTCTTTCATTTTTGAAGTCTAATAATTTTTCTCATATATGTTTCAGTGTTTGTGGTTCTGTGATGATTTTCTTAAGATATAATAAATCCTTTTAAACCATAAATTATTCTTTTATTTATGGAAACTTTTATTGAGGTATATTTTGATTTCTAAAATTTTTTGTTCTATTAATTTAGTTACCCTCTTAGGAGTCTCCAATTATACCTGTATTGGATCATCCATATCCAACAGTTATCTAATAATTTTGAACTCCTAGTGTAAATTTTTTGTTCACTTTTCTCGTTCTGTCCATTATGAATCTCACTGTATTTTCAGAATTACGTATTCCCATGAGGACTTCAATTTATTTTACTCTCTGCTGCTTTCTTCAGTTCTGTCAGCTCTTGTTTTATCTCTTCTTTTCCAATAATTTCTCAGAAGTCCTGATTATTTCAGTAATTTCTTTAAGTTCATAATGATACAATTGGTCATGATTTTAATCTGAGAAATTTCTTGAATTATATACCTAACTCTAACCTCCAATAGTATCTATCACATTATCCTTCATAATATTCACTGCTATCTCAAAATTCCTTGTGTTATTTTATCTGTTCATTATCTATCTACTCAATATAATTAAAGATTATTGCAAACAGAAACTCTTCCTGTCTTTCACATTTAGCACTTTATCCTAGAAACTTAATTAGGATTAACACATACTAGGGATGAATGGGTAATTTCTCAGGAAATCTCTTTTATATTAAGGCTCATTTTGATGGATAAGAGTCATAATACCTCCAAACCATTGTTATAAATTTGAGGCTTATCAGATAATCCACAAAACCTGAGATTATTAGTTGTCTATTTTCAAAGCTAGAAACTTTTGTACAAAAGTTTCATTCATGGTCAAAGCCCTACCTAATGTAAGGTTTGGTATGGCAGTTCTAGACACGACAGTTTTCCCCATGAGGTCCCATAAGTCAAAACCCTAAAACCTGGTAGACTTCCCTTACCTACCCAAAGTTGACAAAACCTAACAGCAGCTCTCTTAATTTCATGAAAAATGGAATCTAATATCAGATATTTATGTCTTTCCATACTCCACTCTCTTTTCATAGAAATGTGAATAAACTTGCTTAAATGAAAGTAACATTTTTGGATATATGCTTTCTATTAAATACTGTGATAAATACTTTAAAAAATATATATGTAATGGGTTTGTCTAGGGGCACCTCGATGGCTCAGTCAGTTAAGTGTCTGACTTGATTTCAGCTCAGGTCATAATCTCAGGGTCATGATATTGAGCCCCAAATATGGGCTCCCTCCTCAGTGGGGAGTCTGCTTGAGATTCTCTCTCTCTCCCTCTCCTCCTACTCCTCCCCCCTGTGTGCTTTCTCTCTCTCAAATAAATAGATCTTTTAAAAAAATAACTCCTATTAAGAAGATATTTGCAAATTATATATTCAATAAGGGGTTAATATCCAAAATATGTAAAAGAACTTATACAACTCAATACTAAAAAAACCCACAAATAATCCAGTTAAAAAATGGACAGGAGCCTTAACAGACATTTCTCCAAAGAAGACATCCAGATGGCCAACAGACACATGAAAAGATGTTCAACATCACTAATCATCAAGGAAATGCAAATCAAAACCACAACAAGATATCTCACACCTGTCAGAATGACTGAAATTAACAACACAAGAAATGAGTGTTGGCAAGGATGTGGAGAAAAAGGAGCCTGCATACATTGTTGGTGGGAATGTAAACTGGTGTGGGCCACTGTGGAAAACAACATGGAAGTTCCTCAAAAAATTATGAGTAGAAATACTATGTGATCCAGTAACTGAAAACTAATACAACACTATGTATTAATTTTACTAGAATTTTTTTTAAATAACCGTTTGAAAATTTTTTTGTAACAGTTATTAACTCCTCTTAATTTTAAATGTTGTTATTTTGAGTAGAGAATAAAATTTGGATCTGCTTGTTACTCTAACTGGAGGACAGTATCAGGAGTCACAGTCATGCTCTCTGTACCATAAAATTCATCTATATACTTCTCTCAGTAAGAAACCTTTTTGGCTTCAGCCCTTCTTCTTCCCTCATTCCACTGACCTGCTTACTAATTTCCTTGGTCCCCATTAATTGTTTTATATACTGCTTAGTATATACTAAATACCCTGTATTGAAGAGATATAACAATATTCAAGGCAGTTTTAGAGATGTACTTACTGTTTTATTTTATGACATTTTTCTAAATAATGTAGGTTTGTAAAAAATACTCAACCATTTTTAAAGTATCTGCATTTAAAAAAGTATTTGATGTTTATAGATGTTTACTAGCCAAAGTATTCAGTCTTATTATTCTAGAATGTTTGTATTAGCAGATGTTATTAAGGCACTTGATTGACTCAGATTTTTCTGTATTTGTCCCCTTCTAGTAACTAAGTGCAACTTTTCCATATAAGGAACTATGCGTATGATTTCAGCACAGTGTCTAGGAATTGTCTGGTTTCTAAGGCCTTAATCATGTTTAGTCTCTCTGTTTTGGTCATCACTGTCTCCTAAATGTCTGGGTCAGTCAACTGGGAAGGGCATGTGGGCATGTTTCTTGAAAGCTCTTCAGAATATGTCTCATCCTTCTTTTGATTGGATACTATCTAGAATATTACATTTTATAAATTCCAGGCCTTACCTTTTCTCTTTGAAATAATTGAAATAAAGCTTTGATATAAATTAAGCACACCTATTCTGTCTCCACAGATAATGTTGTGACCAGAAGTCAGTGCTGAAACTAATTTTCTTTTTTTTAGTTAAAAAAGAAGAAAAGGAATCTCACACACACATACCCATTTCCCCTCAAGATATTCTCGAGAACTCCTTGTTCCAAATTGATTACCCCTCTGTGGTGATTCATTAAGCAGTCTTCTTTAACTGGTGTTCAAGCATAGTTATATATTTAATTTAAATTATCTGAGGGGAGAGGTATGTTTCTTAAATCATTAATTACCACAGTTTGAGTTCTAATTCTAAAGCTATACAACCCATAGTTTCCCAGTGCCATAATTTTAAGCACCTATAAGAAATCAAAGATTTTCAAAAGTTGATTTCTTCTCATTTCTTAAATATAACTGGTCTACCCTGACCCTCATTTTAGTAGGAATATACAGAGAAGGATTTTAGCTTTCATAGTTTACTTTGGATTCCCATATTCAACTTTTTTTAAATCTTTTTTTTCTTTTGCAACCTTCTCATGTATCTACTCAGTTGAGTGAAATGTCAAAGAATAATTAGACAAAATGGCAGCTTAAATCTACAAGCTAAGCAAATTCCTGATAAGGTTATATATTGCAAAGTTACATTTTGTATAGACACTACCAGAACCCTAGGGCCTTCTAGTGTTCATCTTCATTTAATAACACATGGTTTTTGCTGCTTCCAAAAGTGCCTGATTCACTCTTTTCTTCTTTTAAGTCGCCCAGATGCCTAATTGACAGTGATAGCTTTCCTTTTCCTATGCACACATTGATAGCTTCCTACTGCATGGTTTGTTTTACTTTCCTTTAAAGGGCTTTCCTTGGCATGATTGGCTCCTGCATGGGCCAAGTCAGAGTGCTGGAATTTGATGCCCTAAGAGTAGCCCTCAGATAATGAGAGAGGCAGTTGGATAATAAATACTGGCTGCCTCATCCTTCACATGTTATAACTCTGTGGAATGATCTCTTCACTCAGAGGTTCCCAGTGGATTGAGCCTCAGTTTCTCACAGTGATCTCCTGCACATTATCTTCCTTTGTGTTAATTTCCTTTCATCCCCTGTCTCTCTTTACCACTCCTCTGCGGTCCTGCTGGGATCATCTCCCTAATAAACCACTTGCACTCAAATCTTTATTTCAGGGTGTGTTTGGGGGGGAACTCATTGTAAGTTACTGGTTTTTGTGGGTTACTTTTTCCAGTTTTATTTAGAAATAGTTGACATACATCACTGTATAAGTTATGCAGCATGATGGTTTGATTTACAAGTATCGTAAAATGATTACCATGATAGGGTCTGCCAACATCCATTTTCTCATATTGATACAATAAAAGGAAAAGAAAGAAAGGGAAAAAGTTTTTTTCTTGTGATGAGAATTCTTATGATATATTCTCTTAACAACTCCTATATATCATACAGCAGTGTTATAGTCATCACATTGTACATTGTAGTTAATGAGTTACTTTTGAGAATGCTTAGTACATTTCATTCAAGATCTGCTGAATTAAAAACAAATGCTCATTTTAGGTTAGTAGTGTTGGATTTGAAAGAGATATATGCTTTGCTTTTACCAAATTGATTTCTTTTAAGGACTCTTTTGTTGGAGCTCTCGTAATATAGAATATAAATTAACCTTAGTGTAGCCTGCTAATTTGGGGCTCTAGGTGTTAGGATGATGATGTTTAGGATCTTTTCATATTCATGCCTCTAAGCTCTTTTGGATAAGATAAATATGAATTTGATTTGACATCTCTGCTAATTGAAGCTCCAAAATTCAAGAGTCACAACACACATGTAGGCACATTTTTTTGAGAGTGAGGGGGGTGGGGCAGGGGAATAGCAAAGGGAGAGGGACAAGCAGACTCCCCACTAAGCGCAGGACTTGACGCCAGCACGGTCCCACGATCTTGAGATCATAACCTGAATCAAAATCAAGAGTCAAACATTCAACCAACTGAGCCACCAAGGCACCCCCCCACAGAGACACATTTAAAATGAATGCATAGAAGTGTACCTGGCTGGCTCAGTTGGTAGAGCATGCAACTCTTGATCTCACGGTTGTGAGTTTAAGCCCCACATTGGGTATAGAGATTACTTAAAAATAAAATCTTTTAAAAATAATAATAACATAAATAAAATGAGTGCATGGAACAATACTCAGCAGCATTTTGTGGTTAATTAAAGACTATTTTTACTTCTGCAAACTCTGACACTCTATATAATCTTGTAATGTGAGTAAGCAAGTGGTGTTTCTAGTTACTAATTCAAATAGTTCAAGCACTGAGCTTTGGACAAACCAAAGTTTCTTAATTGGCCCTCCAAAAAGTAGCAAAGGGTACAATTCAGATATGCAGGAAATTAATTTATATTAACCACCTCATCTTGCTTAGTAGCCCCCATTTCCATTCAGTAGCAAACACTTAACAACTGCCACCATGAAATAGCCCATTCAAGATTACTCAGGTTTTTTTAAATGAAACCCATTTTTTAAGATTTATTTATTTGAGAAAGAGAGCATGTGTGCATGTGCGCGCGCGCGCACACACACACACACACACACACACACACAACTAGGGGAGGGGCAGAAGGAGAGAATCTTCAAGCTGACTCCACACTGAGGGCAAAGCCCTCGCAGGGCTCAGCCCAAGGACCCTGAGATCCTGACCTAACCTGAAATCCAGAGTCAGCCACTTAACTGGCTGAGCCACCAGGTGCCTCTAATGTAAAATGCTTTTTATTAGGAGGAGGGTAGCAGTCTTTCGAGGCATCTTTTCCCTCATTTTTTCCCTTCTCCCAAGGTCTAATTCAGGTAACATTGTGATGGTAGGCGAGGAAGTATCTAGACTTTATGGTGGCTCTCACCAGCTTTGGATTGGGGTGTAGCAGTTTAGTGTGTGTTTGAATGGTTATACCTCTGAGACTCAATGCATTTTCCATCTGCCCTCCAGTTTTCTTCTCTTCTCAAACCCCTGAAAGGCAAGTTGCTTCTTAATTTTTAACTACCTGCCAAATCCCCCATCTTGCTCCACTCTCAGTCCAACAAAAGAGCCTTTCAGGTCTAAATCTCTTCCATGCCACATGGAGGCCAGGGTGTGAGGACCACCTCTGTATAAATATGTCACACAGACAGCGTCTGCTCTACTGTCCTTTCCAGTGGCTGCAAGGTACCTCTGAAGCATTCTCTGGCTATAGCCCAAATGGGAAGGGAGTATATGCTCCCACGGCTTTTCACTTACTACTATCTTATTCTTCCTCCCTCTATCTTTGGTCCAGTGTAGCATGGTAGGAGTATCTGACCTCATCTCAAGGAGCCAGGAGAGTTTCCCTAGTTACATCCCCTCCAGAGCTATCAAAGTCCTCTCTACAGTAGGATGGTTTCTTCTTCCTGTATGTCAGTGCCTTCACTGACAGCCTTGCTTCTCTGTGCACTGAGGCAGACAGTAAAAACCCAGGCTCTGACTCTCTGGTTTTGCTTTTTCAGTGTAAAAGGAAGATTTTTAAATTTAGAAAACATATTACTCCCAGCAAAGCTTGGTTCACAGGACTATCATCTAGCTGTGAACTCAGGAATAATTTAATTTTGAAGCTCAAAGTTGAATAATGACTTATTTGTTCTAGGAAATATCTGAAGTAATGAATATTACTCATCTAATGGGTGTGGACTCACAGAGAAGTGGATTTATGGTGAATAAAAAATACATTGGTTTAATGTTTTCAAAAGTATTATCCCTTTTAAAATGTTACTTTGAACAGTGTGCCTTAAAATAGACTTTTATTCACATATCCATTGATGAATAACCCAAATAAAGCAGAGCAGAGTATGTGAGGCTGATGATACTTAACTTTATAGGGTTATACAGCATATAAATTTTCTGAATAAGTGGTGCAAAATTATATTTCTTTCTGCTTATTTTAGCTTTATTGCTGCTGAAAGTGTAATATACAAATTCATTCAAGTTCAACCTTGAAAAATTAAAAGAACATCATTTTTTATTAGTCCTACCTTCACCCACGATTATAACAGTGATTCTCTAGTTTTGGTCAAAACACGAGATTTAATCAATAAACAAGAGGACACAAAGTCTAAAATACTCTGTAATGTGTATATTGGCATCAATACTTTCATGTTCATTTACCCCAGAAATGGATGTTGTCTATCCCAGATTTGCAAACACTTATGCAGTCCACTATTTATTTCAGCCTGACTCACTGTTTCTGGAATGAGAAATGAGGAAGTCAGAATTGGTCTGCTTCACAGTTGCTTTGTGGTTGGAGTCAGGTAATATATGAGAAGGGTTATGGTCCAGTGGATGCCTGCAGTCTGGTGAGGCAAATAAACACGTGACAAGGAGCTCACATTTTCTGAGCACCTCCTATTTGCCAAATGCTTTCAGAGAAGAGAGAGAAAGGCTTTGCCTATCTTTAAAGACCAACTATCCTTTTTTCCTGGAGGCTCAAAATGTAAATGGCCTGGAAGGAGAGAGCTTTTATTTCTTGAGGATCTGCTCTACCGGTGCTGTGCATACCTTCTATTATTTAATCCTCAAAGCAATCCCTCAACAAAATCTCATTTTTCAGATGAGCAAACTGGACCCAGAGTTAATAGACTTTCTCAGGACCACTTTGGTGGTAACTGGCATAGACTGGGACTAGAACCCAGATCCATTTCGTTCTAAATCTCTGGCCTTTACACCAGAATGAATGTGAACATGCATTTACCTTTTCTCATTTTGGCTCTCTTGGGATTTTTTTTTTCCTAACAGGTCAGTTAATCAGATTGATTCTATAGTTCAAAAAGGAACCAAGATGGTTTGTTGACAGAACATGTAGAGACTACCTGAGAATAGGAACTTAATATCTCAGAATAAAGTCCTAGAGAATTGCAACTAATAACTAACTGGGAAGGCTTAGCACAAGTGCAAGGATTTACTTTTTTTCTCTAGATTAGTATGGCACATCTGACAATCTTTGATATTTTATGTAGTACATTATCTATTTTGTGCTTGCTAATTAGCCATACTCAGAGCTTATTATGCCTGGACCATTGCCTAGCACAGACTTTTTTTTTTCCTTCTTGTATGGATTGGCAATGTAGGATATGCCTTAAATGTACTAACAGAGATGATTATTTCCACATCTCAGTATTATTTTCAATTTCAGTGTCTAAATATGATTTATAATCCACTAATTCAATAAGCAGTGAGTAAACCATTAATTCATAAATGGTACATTATCTTTTTAGAGCAGAGAGATGCCACATGCCTGGGGAAGTGAGTAGGATTTGAGTCTTGTCCATAACTCTTGAATTTTAGAGTTGATTCAGAGTGTATTTAGGGCTAATTTGGAAATGTAAACTTAAGAAGACTTCAAAAAAGATTTTTTCCTCCTCCTCCTTTTCCATTTAGTTTGGAAATGATGTATTTAGTCAGATAAGCTTCATGTCAGAAGATGATGGGAGCAAAAAGTAGGTAGAGAAAGAAAATGAGAGTAGTATGAGAAGAAATACACCTCAAAATCAGTCCTACCTCAGACTAAGGAAAACCACTTTATATAGAAGCAACATTATTAGACATACCTCCACTTGCCCTGCTCCAAGAAAGAAAAAAAAAAAAAAAAGTTAGAAAAAATCAAGAAAAAAAAAAATTATAAGGCCCTTAACTTTTCTTTGCCATTCAGAAAGAGTGTTTTAGAGTAGTCGATTACAGCTGTAACTTGGTAATTTTCCCCTGAGCTCCTCACTTTAGCAGACCTAAAAAGGTAGTATGTTTCTTTGTGTAAATTTCTACATCTGGGATGACATCTGGAAGAGGAGAATTACACTTCAGGTTTGTAACCTTACTTTCCAGCTCTCCTGGAAAGTAACTTAGCTTTATTTACACCTGCCTTCAGAAAATAAACACTCAAGGGGCGCCTGGGTGGCACAGCGGTTAAGTGTCTGCCTTCGGCTCAGGGCGTGATCCCGGCGATCTGGGATCGAGCCCCACATCAGGCTCTTCTGCTATGAGCCTGCTTCTTCCTCTCCCACTCCCCCCTCTCTCGCTGGCTGTCTCTATCTCTGTCGAATAAATAAATAAAATCTTTAAAAAAAAAAATAAATAAAAAATAAAAAAAATAAACACTCAAGCAGCCCTGATGGCAATAAACCAGATGGAATCAATAATTTACGTATCTCCAGAGGAGTCTGTCAAGAAGCAAAAGCAGAGGAAATGATTGACTATTTTATAGAAATTGCCTTATTTTAAGATACATAAATGAGACACACATACTTTAATTGAATTTAACTGAGTCTGTATTTGCCTCAATTACATACTACTGAGGACCAGTGCAGTGTTTCTTGGAAGAACAGAGAGAGGGTGATGGGGGTCAAAGTAGGGGAAGGGAAGAAAAGAAAAAAAGGGGGCACCTGGCTGGCTCAGTTGGTGGAATGTGTAACTCTTGATCTCAGGGTCATGAGTTCAAGCCCCACGCTGGGCATAGAGATTGCTTAAAAAAGAAAAATCACAAAGAAAAACTTAATAGAGTAAAAGGAATTCACTCATGCCGAGTTCTTCCCTGCCAGGAAATTTTCCAATCCCAGTGACTTGATTTTCTTTGATCTATTCCCTGTAAACACTCAGATAAAATAACACATTTTCCCACCCTGTAAGAATATAAATATGGCATTTAACTTCTCCATGTTGTTCTCTAAATAATGGACTTTATTCATAAATGTGCCTACAACTGAACTATTTAGAAAGGTAGTCATAGATGTGTTATGATCAGTGTCGGAAAACTGTGTCCTCTTTGCAGAAAGTACAGATCTTCATCCTTCTCTTTCAGCAGACTCACTGTTTCCTTTTTTTTCCTCTTTTCATTTCCTATGCGTCATCAGCTTCACTCCCACACCCTTAAGTGATGTTTCCCCAATTCATCCATCTCAACAGGAGGAGGGACCATGTCTCCATCCACCGCTCTCTTTTTCATATTGAATTTCTGTGTGTTTCTGCTGTTAAGCCTCCGGGTACAACTCATAGGTTCTTCATGTTCAGTTATCCTCTAAATTTAATCTCTGAATTTACACTATACTTACCAGGAATCACTATTCTTTGTGTTCTATTTTATTTAAAGATTATTTCCTTTTCACCTACCCTTAATAAAATCCATCACAGCAATAGAGAATATACTTGAAAATAGAATAATAAATTGTTTTTTTTTTTTTCCTTTTCTTGCCTACATAGTTTTCTTAAAAGGAAACAGCTTCAAGACTATGTTATAGCTTTAAAACAAACAGTTGAATTTGCAGCTTGGTTTTCACATCTGTGCTTCCCTTACCCCCAACTCCACTAATTCTCTTTCCTTAATGCAGACTCTAGCTATCTCTTTTTTGACCATGTGTGATCAAGTTCTATAGATCCATTTTAGTTTGGTGGATGATGAGGTAAAGCGAGTTCCCACTGAGTGGATAAAGTCTTTAGAGTCATAAGCCATTGGCCTTGATCACAGGTCATTTGAGGTATGTTGAGGTATACTGTAAAATAATAAATCAGTAAATCCAATAGAAGGCAGAAACATAAGAGAAACGTAAGGGAAAGGAAACAAATTAAAAATAGGCAAATGAAAAGCAAATAGCAAGATAGTAGATTTAAATCCACTTTGAGTTGCCACTGCATACCCACTTGAATGGTTAATGTTAAAAGGACTGATAGTCTCAAGTGTTGGCAAAGATATGGGACAACTGAAACTCTCATACATTGCTAGTCAAAGTGCAAAATTATACTTAAAGAAAGATCACTGGAGCCACTTAGAGAAGTTTGACACTTTGTTCAAATGTTAAATGTAGACTTACCATATGACTCAGCAGTTCTACCCCTTGTTGTTTAAGGAAAAATCAAAACATTTCTATACAAAGACTGGTACTCAAAATGTTTTAGCAGCTTAGTTAATAACAGCCCCAAACTGGATATAATACAAATGCCATTGACTGGTGAATGAATAAACATACTTTAATATATTCATACGATGTGGTACTACTCAGAAACTTAAAAGGGACTAACAGTTGATGCATGCAGCAACATGGGTGAATCTTTTTTTCTTTTAAGATTTTATTTATTTATTTGACAGAGAGAGCGGCAGCGAGAGAGGGAACATAAGCAGGGGCAGTGGGAGAAGGAGAAGCAGGCTTCCAGCAGAGCAGGGAGCCTGATGCGGGACTCGATCCCAGGACCCTGGGATCACGCCCTGGGCTGAAGGCAAACACTTAATGACTGAGCCACCTCAACATGCATGAATGTTGAAAGTGTTATGCTAAGTGAAGAAAACCATACATAAAAACTACAAACTATATGATTCCATTTATGTAAACTTTTAGAAAAGACTAAAGTCTAGTCTAAAAGACTAAAGTCTTTTTTTTCTGAAGAATGATTAGTACTTGTTGCTGCTTTGGGTGAGCGGAATGGATTGACCACAAAGGGGCACAAAGGAACTTGTTAGAGTGATGGAAATATTTCATGCCATGATTGTAATGGCAGTTACCATTGTATACACTTATCAAAGCTTATTTCAGTGTACACTTAATATTGTTGAATTTTGCATGTAAATTACACCTCTCTAAAGCTTACAAAAAATAGTTGAGTTAGATTGTACTGATCAAAAGGAGAATCTACTGTAAAAAAGAGGGGAATATAGTTTGAAGAAGGAAGGAGCAGTATTAGGGCCAGGAAGGAGGGTGTATGAGAGAGAAAAGAAAATATGAATGAATACAGCCAGGACAGTGGAATGCTTTGCTTTAATGCTGTCACAAAATTGAGGTCATTTAAAACACAGTAGGAGTTTAGCCAAGTAGTATTCAGGCCTCTCAATAAAGACTAAAATTTAGAATGTACCACTCCTGATGGGATATATATTATAATAATGAAATAAAAAGGAGAAACTAGGGATGCCTGGATGGCTTAGTCACTTAGGCATCCGACTCTTGACTTCAGCCCAGGTCATGCCCTCTTGGGCTCCATGCTCAGCAGGGACTCTGCTTGAGAGTCTCTCCCTCTGCCTCTTCCCCCACTCATGCACACACACACGCACCATACATGTGCACACACACCCTCTCTCAAATAAATAAATCTTTAAGAAAAAATGAGAAACTATTTGCAAACAATATAAATGGTAATGAGAGGCAGAATTAAATGTGATTTGGGGAGGAGTTTTTGTTTTGAGGGGTTTTTTTTAAATTTTATGACTGATCTACAAAAAGCTCTATGTATTTAACATATGTACCTTGATGAATTTAGACATAAGTGTACATCATGAAACAGTCACCACAATCAATGCCATAAACATGTCTATCACCTCCAAAAGTTTCCTCCCACCCTACTTATTAATGTATTTGATTATGATGAAATACTTAGCATAAGATCTACCTTCTTCAGAAATTTTTAAGTATATGGGGAGGAGTTTGACAGGCATTATAAAAAAAAAAACAAAAAACAAAAAACAAGTGGTGAACCCCAAAGGGAAAGAATTTGAATCTCATTAAAAAAAAAAAAAAGAGTATTAATACCCAAAAGCCAATCAAGAGAAACTTCTGAGGGCTCTAGCATTGTTTCAAAGTCTTTGTAAGTAATATATCATGTAACTCCCATTCTACATTGTTTTTTTGTTTCCACTCAGTGCCATCTTGCTAGAAGAGCTTTAGACTGGAGAATGATTGAAGCTCACCATGCTGGGGCCCCAGGTAGGTTTGCCTAGAATTGGAACAACTCTTGCTGTTTGCTTACCACCCTGCAGGACTAGTTATTGCCCAGAATAGGAATAGAACAAGGTGTCTTTTTCTTGGCCATTGGCAGTTTTCTTTTTGTAGGGGCTTGATGTGATAATCCACTAATCTTCAGAATATTACGAATGACATATTTGTAGGAGAGTTTGAATCATTCTATCCTACTTTCAGTAGCAGCTTTATTTTTCACATTTGAAAGCTACTCAGTTGTCATGGTGAACAAGTTATTTGATTTTTTTAGTAGATTTTATTCTCTAGAGCCTTTATAGGTTCACAGCAAAATTGAGTGGAAGTTACAGAAATTTACCATATGCCCCCTATTCACACATGCTCAGCCTGCCTCATTATCAACATTCCCCATCAGAGTGTTGCGTTTCTTACAACTGATGAACCTACATGACACATCATTATCACCCAGAGTCCATCATTTACGTTAGAGTTATTTGTCAGAGAGAGAGAGGGAGCACAAGCAGGGGGAGTGGCAGAGGGAGGCAGAGGGAGAAGCAGGCTCCCCACCCTGAGCAGGGAGCCTGATGCAGGACTCAATCCCAGGACCCTGGGATCATGACCTGAGCCAAAAGCAGATGCTTAACTCACTGAGTCACCCAGGAGCCCCTCCACCATGTCTTTGCATAGGTTGATAGCTCATTTCTTTTTAGTGCTGAATAACATCCCATTGTCTGGGTATACCACAGTAGGTTGGGTTTTTTTAATCCATTCAACCAAGACATCTTGATTGCCTTTCAAGGTTTGGCAATTATAAATAAAGCTGCTATGAAATCCACATGCAGGTTTTTGTGTGCATGTGAGCCTTCAGCTCCTTTGGGTAAATACCAAGGAGCACAGTTGCTGGATCATATGGTAAAAGTGTGTTTAGTTTTGGTTTTTTTAAAGATTTTATTTATTTATTTGAGAGACAGAGTACAGTTGCAGGGGGCAGGGTGGGCAGAGGGACAAGCAGACTCCCCACTGAGCCTGAAGTAGAGCTCAATCCCAGGACCCTGAAATCATGACCTGAGCCAAAGTCAGATGCTTAACCAACTGAGCCACCCAGGCACCCCTGAGTATGATTGGTTTTGCAAGAGACCACCAAACTGTCTTCCACAGTGGCTGTATGATTTTGTATTGTCACCAGCAATGAATGAGAGTTCCTGTTGCTTCACATCCTTGCCAGAATATGGTGTTTTGGTGTTCTGGATTTCAGCCATTATAATAGGGGTGTAGTGGTATCTCACTGTTGTTTTAATTGCATTTCTCTGATGATATATGACATTGAGTATCTTTCATATGCTTTTTTGCTACCTGTATGTCTTTTTTGGTGAGGTTTCTTTGGCCTATTTTTTAATCAGGTTGTTTGTTTCCTTTTTGTTGAGTTTTAAGATTTCTTTGTATACTTTAGATAGATTGTTTTTTAATGTAAACATTTCTTTAATTGTTGACTCTCTGATGTGTATCTCTTGTTATGTGGCACTGTTGGAAATAATTTAGTAAAAAAAACAGGTTAAGAATAAATCACTAGATTTTTCTCTCTTATTGGAATTAAAGAGCTTTGGTGAACTGATAAAAGGTGAAGAGAAAATTTGGGGAAACTTAAGGTGACATGATAATATACAAAATTCTATTTAGAGACAGATTTTAGGCAGTCTTAAACTTAAATCCCCAGGACAGTTTTAACTGAATGACCTATAGTAATCCTTTCAGCTACAGAAAATGAGCGCAGTACCCCTCAATCAGAAAGTCCCTGTATTTATATCTGTTATGAATGGTACAAATTAGATCTTCAGTAAATATTATAGCAATAAGTGTTTTTCTTTATGCTGTGGTTGTATATCAGAACCAAAACAAAAATTAAATTTGGTGAACTAGTGATTGTTTTGAAAAAGAAATTAACTTACTTTTAAAAGACTATTTCTAAAAGGAAAAGCCAAAGTTTCCAAAGTCTAAAGTAGACACATCTAGTAGGCATTATCTATTTATACTGTTAATCAGAAGTCAGTGACTATCTGATCTTTGTTAAATTTGCAAGTCAGAGTTGTGACTTCGCTACAAAAAAGACATCACACTTGTGTCAGTGTTTGAGAGAGTCCGTTGCTCATGGAACTTAAGCAAGGGGGTGACTGCAGGCGCTGATATGCCTGCTACTATGAGTTTTACAATAAAGATTTCACTCCCTCCCTCTTCCTTCTGCCCACAAGTAGCACAATACAACAGTGATTGCCTCTGGGCAATACCAAAGAGGTTCACTCCAGAAAGTCTCCCTCACTCACTCACTTCCATTGTGCAGCTTCTTAAGTGTTCAGGGTAGGTGGAAACAAGGGAGTTGTGTAACACAGAGGAGAAAAATGATTGCTCCTGTTCGATTATAGGCTGAAGGTTCCAGAGTTCTTCCATGTTCACTGTACAGCCTCAGGCTGGCTGGCTGTACTGTGGCTTTCCTGGATATTATTTTAGGCCTTCAGCATGAAGGCTACAGATCTCCTCAGTCACCTGAACCCTCTGCTTTCTAGTCCTATGCATAGTATGTTGGGTCCTTTTATTCTCTTCCTTGAAAAGCTTAAAACTGTAGGAGATTCCTTTATATTTTGAAATCTTCAACCTACTTTACAACTTCAAGCCAGTGGCAGTCTGATCTATGTACTAAACGCTAAAACAAATGAACAAAATAAGTAAACATGTGTTTTGAGAGCCTTTGGTATCCCTCTCAGCTGATCATTGCCCCGGCTCCGCCGTATGAAACCTATGTTCCATTACACCAATTGCTTTACCCTTCAGATGTAATTTCGTAGTTGTATCAGGTAAACACTGTAATTCATTTTCTCCTTATGTGTATATTATGTATCTTCAGTGTTCCAGGTTTGCAATTGTATACAAGTATTTCAAGAATCTTACAAACTAATGAAGGAAGACAGGAAAGAAAATAGGTGTAATAGGGTGAAAATTAGTAATATATTAAGTGTTACCAGCCTTTGTCTTTTCCCTGATGGCTAGGGAGTACTCTGCATTTAATGCTTCATTCTTAGTTTCTTACTCTGAATATTTCCACCCACCCTCAGAAGAAGCCTGTAATATTGCAAAAGTGATTATTTTGAGTTTCTGTAATAAAGAAGCAGGTGAATAGGGCAGAAGGAAGAGGATAGAGGAATCCTATAGATCTAGAGGGAACTGCCAGTAAGAAAGTAAATTAAGAAGATAGGAGAAAAGAATGACACTTAAAATAAAAGAATTATGGGAGAAATTGTGGGCTGATAATAGGCATGCCTTCTATCTTGCCTGAGGCCCCAGTAAAAAAGAAGTTAGAAGTAGAAGAAAGAGTAAATTCATAGTGTAGTGAAGAGAAATGGAAGGGGGTGTTCCAGACACTGAGGGATTTCAACAAACTTCTGGGAGATGGAAAGTGAATGGGGGATTGCTGTGGACTGATAAAAATTAGTGGTGGGATCACAGCCCGAAATATACTCTGAAGAGCTGGAGGGAACAGGACTCAATGTACAAGGTGGAACCTGGACAGATTCTGGGGTCAGAACCAGTAGGAGTGCAGAAGGCAAAGGTGAGGTGTGGGGTTAACACAATGTGTGTGTTTGTGTGGGATAAATTTGAATGTCTTTACCCTGTTCCTCCCCAGTCTCCATATGCAGAAATGGAACACAGTGTCTATCCTAAAGCAAAAAGAAGAATTGCCCTCTAAAGATGTGGAGTGAATTGTCTGTAGAGAGCTTAGGCTTTTAGCACTTAGTGCAGATGCTCCAGAATAAAGCCCTCTTCCTTCAGGCTTTTGAAGGGCCTGCCCTCTGACAGCTAAAACTCTAAATCCACCCTGCTAGTAGACACTTACTTATTTGAACTTGTTATAATTCTCTTAGGGAAAGAGCAGAGGAGAATAAAAAGTACCTTAGAAAGCAGCAAAAGAAACCTGTTCTAGCTATTCTTAAACTTGGAGTTTAACTCTTTCTCAAATAAAAATATCTACCCAAGGTCATTAACAAAAGTGGAGAAGGAGCACCAACTCTCTGAGTTTAAAACCTAACCATAGGAGAAACAAGAATGCTAAAGGGAACAGAGAGAAAATAACTTTTTAAAACACTCTAGATCTGAGACAAACCTAGGTAAAAAAAAAAAAAAAAAAGAAAAAGAAAAAGGAAGAGAGAAAAACAAAGAGAAAGAAGAAGATCTTAGAAATTAAAATTACTGAAATAAGACATAAAAAGAGTTGGACACAAAGTTAAGACAATTTCTAAAGTTGTAGAATGAAATGAATACAGACCTCTACAGTGATGTGTGAGTTTACCATGTTGAAAAGTTTGGAAGTCCTCATGGGGACTGGGTGAAATGAAAATTAGTTTTTACCTCATGATTAATGAATATCCACATTCTTTTAAAATGGAACCGTTTTTGGCATAATTTTCACCTCAAGTACCTTTGCCACAAGCATTTTCACCACATGACTAATTGGCCGTAAGGCAATTTTGTCATAAAAAATAACCTGTTGACAGTTCAGTTTCATTTCTATATTGATATGGTACTCCCATTTTTATATTAAATGTATCTTAGCCCTCATAATGGTTCATACAGTGGCACACAGTTTTGAGCCCATATTTCCCATACGGCTTTGGAACCTCTGTCAACAGACATGTGACAATATGCCAAGAACAAACAACAGTATTAAAGGCTTTTTGAAAGCAATATAAAACTCACTTACAAATATGCATCCTAGTATTTGGAAACTGATACCTCTCTTAATGAAGGAAGAAATTTTAGTGAATAAAGAAAACGTATGCTAAACAAGGAGACAAATCAACAAGCAAAAAGCTATATAATACTATGAATGAAAGGTTTCATTGAAGACAAGTACTTAGATTGAAGCTGCAAGATAAAATCGGTTATCTGAGCAGTGTTGACCAACCTACACACCTTTCAAATGTATTTGAGTATTTTATATATAAGAATAAAGTCTTTTTAATTTTGTTATTCATGTCTCATGTTTCGTTATGTCCTTCTTTAACTTTTCATGATTTTATCCGTCACAACAAAACCACCTTATGACCATCTAGTTATACAGCAAAAATGTATGTGGCAAAAATGCTTGTGGCAAAGATATTTATGGCAAAAACTACCTAGAACCCCATTTTTGGATTCTAAGAGAAGGCTCACACTTCACTTTCTCTGGTTAGCAGAAAGATGTTGCCAAGTTCCATAGGGCATATACCCTGGCAATATGGCTATTGCTTTTGGACTTTAAATGAAGTCAGCCTTGAAATATTTTTGAAATATATACTTCATGCTGCCAGAAACATGTTAAGCTGCATGTAACTGGAAACCTAACCAATGATGTCTTCAACAAACAGGGGTTTTGTTCCCCAAGCAAGAAGTCAAGTGTGGGTAGTTGAAGGTATTGGTGCAACTGTTTAAAGACAGTACCAAAACCCCCAGGGTCTTATTATTCTTCCATTCTTCTATCCTTCACATGTTGACTTTAGTTCTTGCCATTGTCATCTCATGGAGATATCCTCACGCCAGTATCCTAACAAAGAAGACAGCTCTTTGTCTTCTCAGAAAGGAAGCTCTTCCTCAAACTCTCTTGCATGTCCTTAGTCAGAAATGGATCTTGTGCCGAGTCCAAAGCAATTACTGGCAAATCCAATGAAATCTCCATGACTAACGTAGACCAGTTATGATTCATCCTTATGAACCGTGGGTGGGACTCCTTCTCCTGAGACCACTTGTTAGCTAGAGTTCTGTTTGTAGGGAAGAAGGGTGGCCCATTGAGTAGCCAACAAACTCACTCTGCCACAGGTTTATCCTACAAAATGTTTCATTCTTGCCTGGGTGTGAAGGGATAAGAAGTTAAATCACACAAAATAGGAAGTTAGGAAAGGCAACAAAATAGCCCAAAACATAAAGAATTCCAAAGTAGAGGCATTGTAATAAACTATGTTTAAATTTTGCTTACTTACTTCTATTTATAGAGTGAAATTCCTATTTAGGCTAGTTTATTGTGTTCGTGCCTTCCTGGCTGGGAGTTCCATATGGCTGATGAATTAATGTCAAGGAAGGAGACTAGAGAAAAGGCAAAAATCTCTAATCCCAAATTCTTTACTTTTCTATTCAACTCCTGGGTAGAATTGATGAGGTTCCATGGGGCATCTCCTGTTTAATGTATCTCCAGCATTTTTTTTTTCACTTCTTCTTCAAAGGAAATCAGAGAAGAAGTTATCTTACTAGTTTTGCCAACAAAACTGTAGCTGATAAATCAGCAAATGCACAGAGGTTCCTATCATGCCTCTTGCTTCTCTCCTGTAAGACAGGTATTTATGCTAGACAGACATGTGGGGTGGATCTGATGACAATAGGCACACTCATTGTCACTCACAGACTTCAAAAACTAAACTGAAGTCTGATTAGTTGTAATCGAGTGCCACTTTTCTTCTTTAAAGTGGTTTGAATAATCAGAGGTGCTGCCGCCACTACCGCTTATGAGCTAGAATGGCATCTCTAAATAGTCCTTACTTTGGAGGAGAAATTAGTCTTAGATTTAGTTGACTCTATACTCTTTATGTCTGCCTCCTCTTCATGTTGACATGTACCAGTCTATGGGAAGCCAGAATTTTGTACTATGGTCGTAATTCCTTTGGACTGAAGCTAAGTTTATAATCAAATAATATACAAGAGATCTCTGAGGATTTTAAAAGCACTTTCTTTTATATTTTCACCCAGTATGAAGCACTGTGACTGGTATTACAGAAAGTGAGGGGTAGGGGGGGCGCCTGGGTGGCACAGCGGTTAAGCGTCTGCCTTCGGCTCAGGGCGTGATCCCGGCGTTCTGGGATCGAGCCCCACATCAAGCTCCTCTGCTATGAGCCTGCTTCTTCCTCTCCCACTCCCCCTGCTTGTGTTCCCTCTCTTGCTGGCTGTCTCTATCTCTGTCAAATAAATAAATAAAATCTTTAAAAAAAAAAAAAAGAAAGAAAGAAAGTGAGGGGTAGGGGTGGGGAGGCTATCACAGAAACTATACCAAGACCATAAATGGCAGGAAGAAATATTGGTGTTTAATTGACTAATAAATGTTAAATTACGGTACTCATGTTTAATGTACATAACCGTGTCACCAGTTTCTTAATTCACGTGATGAGTAGGAAGATATGCTTCCAGTGATAGTTGTAGTACTGGTGTCCAGGGTGAAAGGGCAAGGAGCTGGGCTAGGTGAGTGGTTCTCAAACTTGACTGTGCATTATCAGTATCATTTCCAGGACTTGTTAAAACACAGATTGCTGGGGTCCACCCCCAGATTTAGGACCAATAACTCTGACCTGGGGCCTGAAAGTCTGCATTTTGACAAGTTTGTTAATGATACTAATGCTTCTGGTTTAAGGTTCATAGTTTGGGAACCACTAGCCTACATAAAGAGTGCATGACTGCATGACAACAAACCAAAATGTAGCCCAGATTTCAAGTTTGTTCTTTCCCTGTTCATTCATATGTCTATTTATTGTGAGCTTCTTCAGGCCAGAACCAATGTATTAGCCTCTGTTCTTCACCAGGGTCTACTAGAGTGCCTGGCACATAATAGACAATTGATGCCTGATTCAGATTCTCAAAACACTCCTATCTAAGGCAATTCCCCCAACACAAAACTCTTCAAGTTTCAATTCAAAAGAATGACTCAAAGAGATCATGTCTTTGGTTCCATGGATCACTTTATGCTTTCTTTGATTTGAGGACAAATAATCATTGTGGTTGAAGAAAAATAAAATATAACTATTAAGGCACTATAGTGAGTATAGATAAAAATAATAATCTTAGCTCCAAAAAGCAATGGCACTTGAATATTCAGGCTATTTTATAAAGTGCAATGAAAAGTAATGATTTAACTTCCTAAATTTCAAGCAACTTCCATGTATATGTATATCCTTTGCATCGTGAATGACGTCTTACATATAGTTAGGAAGTTGGTATACCTGGAAGTTCTCAGGTGCATTTACTTATTCAACTCCAAAGTGTCTTAGCTCTATAAGTGATTTCTGACTCTAAGAAAAAGAAACTCCTGCCTAATAATCTGAAAATCAGAAGTCTTGCATTGATGTCCAGAAACTGCACAGTGCTGCATTTAAAAGAGCAACAAAGAAGTGAAATAGGGAGTCTACAGTCTAGGCTGACACTAAAATAAGATGTGTTAAGATGAAATTATAGCTGGGTAAGGGCACCAGGAATTTACCAGGTCTTTGCCTGGGCCTCCTTATGCAGGCAAAGAGTAGAATGATTAAAAATAATAATAATAAGAGCGAAGACATGGACTTATTTCTACCTATCCCCCAAAACCAGAGGATTTGTGGATGCTTAACATAAACTACTGAAATGTTCATTGGCTAATGTCTCCATAGTCATGGTTTATTAGCTTTGGCAGCATTCTTTTCTGTTTAAGTTCAGATCGGGCTGGTGTGCAAGGAGTGATGATATTGAGGAATGTTCAAAAAAAAATTCTACCTCAAATTGTCAACTAACAGGGATAAAAGATACTTCGTGGATACATCTGAGTAACTAAAAGTGTGCTGACGTGTTAACACAAAAACTCCTACAGTATATAAAGAAATGTGTTATATTCGTCATTTTACCATGCAGCCAAGGTATTTATAAGTCATAGTGCTGAAAGAAGGATCAACTATCCATACTGACTTAATCGGCTTTATTTTCTGGAACTTACTAGTCGAAATGCAGATGAACCTGTGAACACAGCATAATGCTATAGGTTGGCATTTGGGACCTCTTTTAATCTGTGCCTTTATTTTGTGTGATGTGAACTTCTGAAAGTCTGGTGTTGTGGTATCAATGCTTTCAGGGTGTGAATGCCTTGGACTAAATAGGAAGGAGCCATTTATTTGTTTGGTGAAAAGAGGGAAAGTAGGAATTATAGATACTTATACTTTACAATCAGTTATACACTCCTAGTGATGTCCATTCTGTCCATTTTCTATCACAGTAGACCAACTCTTTCATTGTGAAATAAACCTAAATCATAATATTGTTCAGTGAATAAGTCTGCATGCATATATCGTATTAAAAAAACATTGTACATAATGGTGCTTTGTACTTACTTTAAACCTCCTCATTTTATTTTTGATTCATTAAAAATCCACAGGTTTTCTTAGTTTTGAAAAATATTACACAGAGGACATTTTACAGCATATAGGTCATAGAAACCCAGACTTCTGGTCATCATTTCTTTTGTTGTTTAATGAACATGCAGAGTACTTCCTATCATGGGGAAGCTTGAAAACATGTTTTGTAGTAGAAAGATTTCTCGGGGCCCCTGGGTGGCTCAGTAGGTTAAGCGTCTGCCTTCAGCTCAGGCCATGATCTCAGGCTCCTGGGATTGAGCCCCTCATCAGGCTCCCTGCTCAGCAAGGAGTCTGCTTCTTCCTCTCCCTCTGCTTCTCCCTCTACTTGTACTCTCTCTCTCTTTCTCAAATAAATAAATAAAATCTAAAAAAAAAAAAAAAAGATTTCTCATACTCTGAAATGCTATATACCGTGGGGGTAGGGTAGATTCTCAGCAATATCCCTACCTCCCACACTCAGCGGATATAACTTCTTTTTTTTAGTGAGTTCAGACTCGATCTCATACATCTTCTCCATACATGCTCCAAGCAGCCACCATCAGTTGATGGGTGGTGGCACTAAAGTAAAAGCCTTTTGCCTTTTGGTTCAAGGTTTCATTTTCTCTCAAGAATGAAACTCAGCATCTAAGATCCAAAGATGTACATACAAACCCAGACTCCCAAGCAAAATTGATAAAATTTTAAAGCATACAGATTTCCCTTTCCCTAAAAATTCAAAAACTACTTGGCAGAATTTGCAATAAAGGAAACCAATTTTTTCGTTGTTTTCCTCTCCTTTTTTTTTTTCTTTCACTTTTTTCCATCCAACTTGAAACTGATTTTAACTGCCATTCAGCCTGGAGAATGCATTGATATTCAGTTCATCATTTTCAACAACTACAGCAAGGTTAGTATGTTGACCTAAAGTGGGAAGAAATGTAAGTAGCATTGAATATCTTCTATTTGTCAACATGAATATCTTCTTTATTTTTAAAAATCTTATCTTTTTACCTCACAACAGTCCTTCTAGGGAGGAATAATAAGTCACATGTTTATTGTTAAGAAAATGAGACCCTGTAAGATTGAATTACTTGCTCAGTCATGCAGCCGTTAAGTGGCAAAGCCAAAATCCAAACAAACTTACAACTGTCTACAAGGACCTTGGTTGTTTTATGAAACCTTAAAGATTTTATTTGTTCCTTTTCTTGTACTCTGTACGATTCCTAAAATGAGTTAACAGGACCTGAATAAGTAAACCCATAGATTAGGACTTCTGGATTCTTTCAACCATATCCTTGAGATTTTAGTTATGCCTATGTTCCTCCATTAGGCAAGGAATTAAACCTGCCATTGTCGTAAAAGAAATAATAAAACTATATAAACATAATGCCATGTAAAATTAAAATAATGCTCAACATAGAGTATTTTCTTTTAAATATTGGCTATTTTTATTCTTACAAAGCCATAAAAAAAGAATGAGAGCTTGCCATTTGGGACAAGTTGGATGGATCTAGAGAGTATAATGCTAAGTGAAGTAAGTCAGACTGAGAAAGACAAATACCATATGATTTCAGTTGTGTATAATCTAAAAAACAAAGCAAATGAATAAACAAACAAAAGCAGAATCAAAAGTAAAAACATAGAGAACAAACCGATGGTTGCCAGACAGGAGGGAGGTGGGGGGATGGGCAAAATGGGTGAAGGGAAGTGGGAGATACAGGCTTCCGTTATGAAATGAGTAAGTCTCGGGAATAAAAGGCACAGGATACAGAATAGTCACTGATATTATAATAGCACTGTATGGTGATAGATGGTAGGTATGCTCGTAGTGAGGATAGCATAAAGTATAGAGAAGGTGAATCACTATGTTGTACACTTGGTAACATTGTGTATCAACTGTACTCAAATTTAAAAATTATAAATAAGTAACTTTTGGCTATTTTTTTATGGATTTCTATTTAAATCTTAGAATTTTCTTATCAATGTATATAAAATTACCTCCTGGAATTTTAGATTGAAATTGCATTGAATTTATAGATCAGTTTATGCAGAAATGGCATATTTGTGATATCAAGGTCTCTAATACATGGTTATCCATACATGGAATACATAATATTCTGTTTATTTAGGTCTTCATTGAATTTTCTCAGCAGAGGTTTTGTAAATCTTTTGTTAACTTTATTCCTAGCTATTTAAGAATTTTAATACTATTATAAATATCATATCTTTTAAATTTTCATTTCCTAATTGTTTTAAAAAATCAGTATTTTATATTAGCCTCGCATCCAGTGTACTTTCTGAGTTGACCTATTAAATCCAGATCATAAATCTTTTGGTTTTTTCCACATAGAAAATATGTAATTTATGAATTATAGGATCTTAAATCATTGGTTTTTAGGCTTTTTCTCCTCCATACATCCGGAGTCATAATTTTTTTTCTAACCATATTATTAGCTGCACCCCACAAAAAGTAATATAAAATATTTTCATCATCAAAGTATTGTCTATTTTTACTATGATTTCCTCTTTGACTTAATGTTAATTCTAAAATGAGGTTTAGAATTATTTTGGAAAATGTAGAAGTATATAGAAGATTTTATTTTTTTGGTGTTAATTTTGGCTTAATACCACAGTGGCTTAATACCACAGAAAACACCCCGAATTATTTCAACTCTTTGAAACTATGACATTTTTCTTATGGCCCAGCATATTGTCAGTATTGGCAAACTTTCCAAACACACTTGGAAAGAATGTCTGTTCCTTTATTATCAACTATGTTTCATATATGTCAATTATGAAGGTCAAATCTGTTAGTCCTATTCTTCAAGACAAGAGTTTGTCTTGTTCTATCACTTTGAGAGAAAGATGTGTTAAAACTTCCTTTTCAAGTCTATGTATTTGTCTATTTCTGATTTTAGTTCTATCAGGTTTTACTGAGGTACAAGTTACCTTATGTGTTTTGAAACTTACAATTACTACATCTTCCTGGTGGTTTGGCCCTGTTATCATCATGAAATGATTCTTTTTATTTCTAGAAATGCCTTTTGCTTCCTTATTTTTACAAATGCTATATGACAGCTTTCTTTTGGCCTCTTAAGTTAGTGTTTGTGATGTGTGTGTTTTCCTCTTTTGCCTTTATAATATTTGTGTTGTTCTTTTTAAGCAACACACAGTTGGTTGTTTTCAGGCTGATGTGAAAAATCTTTTAATCAGAGCTTTCGGACCCCTTACAATTGATGTAATTCCTGGTATATATTGCTGTATGTCTGTTTCCTAATAATTTGATTTCTGCTGTCCCACCTTTATGTGCTTCTCTTCTGATTCCTTTTTGACCTTGCTTTTATTACATTTTTCTTAATTTCCCACTCTTGTTATACATTCTTTTAAAAGATTCTTTTGCTTTACTTTTATTCTTTTTTGTTTCTTTTTTTTTTATACTCGAGGTTACAACATGAATCCTTAACATTAGACTCTAATATAGTTAATCTTTAACTTAGAATCTAATAGAAATTATTACTTTTTCCACTTCCTAGCTTATACTAGAACCTCAGATCTCCCTATCACCATTTACTGCTCCTGCCTTTTAAAATGATCATTGTATGGAATTTTAGTTTTATATTTTTTTAAATCCTACCAAATATTATTATTGTTTTGTGCGATCAGTATTCATTTAGATTTATGCATATTGTTGCCCATTCTTTTGGTCTTCATTTCTTCCTACAATTTTATATTTCTGTTGTATCGGGACATTTTTTTCATCCTGAAGAGCTCCCTTTAGTATCTCTTTTAGTATGTTTCTGCTCTTGACAAATTCTCTATTTACTTTTTCTGTCTAGAAATGCCTTCATTTCACCTTCACTTTTAAAAGATATTTCTGCTTTGTACAGAAATCTAAGTTGGCAGTTTATTCTCTTTCAGAACTTTAGGGAAATCCTGCCACATCCTGTGGCTTCCATCATTCCTGTTGAAGGAAATATGTCTTTTAGTCTGTGGCTGGTTTTAAGACTGACTCTCTTATTTTTAGTGTTCAGCAGTTTCTTATGAGGTACTAGGTGGGTTTCCTTTGTTGTTATATAAGCTACTGCATGAGGTCATGCGGCTTCTTAAATCTCTAACTTGACGTCTGTTTGCAGTTTTGGAAAAATCTCAGCCAGAGTCTCTTCACTTACTGCTTTTGCTCCATTCTTTCACTCCTCCTTAGCTGGACTTCAATTATGTATTATTATTAAAAGTTTGTATCATGGAGCACCTGGATGGGTCAGTCAGTTAAGCATCCAACTGTTGATTTTGGCTCAGGTCATAATCTGAGGGTCATGGAATAGAGCCCTGCCAGGCTCCATGCTCACTCAGCAGGGAGTCCTCTTGAGATTCCCTTCCTCTCCCTCTGGCCCTCCCCCTGCTCTCACACACTCTCTCTCTAGAATAAATTAAAAAATCTTTTTTAAAAAAAAAGCTTGTATCATATTCTATATGTCTTTAATGATCTATTTTTGCTTTTCTTTTATCTTGTGCTCGAATTATGTTATTTTCTACTGACCTATCTCCCAGATCATAAAATTATCTCTCTTGAGTTCCTTGTGCCATTAAACCCATTAAATTGAGCTTTAAATTTTAGTCATTTAGTCATGTTTTCCTGTTCTGCAGTTTCCGTTTGAAACACTTTTCTTATAATATATTTTCTTGAATACATTAATAATCACAATGATCTTGGGGCGCCTGGGTGGCTTAGTCCATCTGCCTTCAGCTCAGGTCATAATCGTAGGGAGTCTGCTTCTCCCTCTGCCTCTCCCCCTGCTCATGCTCTCTCTCTCTCTCAAATAAATAAATAAATATTTTTAAAATTTTTTTTAAATTTCATATTCACAATGATCTTAAAGTCAGTAACTCATAACTCCAATAGTTGGGTCAACCGTGTATCTTTTTCTATTATCTTTTTTTTTTTTTCTTGGTCCTGCTTCTTACTGCACTTGGTGAGTTTGAATAAATGTGGGCTCTGGATGATGTTTTTTTCCTTCTGGGAGACGACCTCTATCCTCTTGCTAGTAGCAGAGGGGCATGTTATCTCAACTCTGAGAACCTGAGCCAACTTGAAGCTCTTTGTTTGGGTCTTCCTGTTTCTTCCCTGACTTCCCAGCGTGAAGCCCTTCAAGGTTCCAACTAAGTGCCTAAGGTGCCCCCAAGGACCTTTTCTTCTCTAAGCCGTGGGCTCTAATTTTTTATATCTCCAATACCCTGAGATTGTCAGTACTTTCACTGTATTTTTTAGCTGCTTTTAGCCCTCCTTGTTAGCCTTTTCCCCTACATAGCGTAGTCAGCAAATGCCTTGAGAGAACAACTGGTATTTGATACTGGCTACACTCTTCTGTGTCCTTACATCCCAAGAATATTTTCTGCCTTAGATCCTGGCTCACATCCTGCGTCCCTTAGCAGCCTCAAACCTCAAGTTCTGTCTCTCTATCACTGAGTTTGCTTAAACTCTGATGACCTCTCAGTCACCCTTTGTTTTGTAAGCCTGATGCATGTTTCTGAGTACTGCCAAATCCCCCAAGAGGAAATGTGGCATGAAGGAAAGTGTATTGATATCAGCTTGGTTCTCATCTGCCTGCAGTGTAGACCCTCATGTCCTGGCTGGTTCATTATCAGTCCTATTCTTTCAAATCATTTTTGTGTTATGTCCAGTTTTTCTTATTTAGTGGGAGTATTAGCCTTCTGCAAGTCATATCTCCAAGCCAAAAGCAGGTATCTGTGTGATTACCTTTTGTTTTGTATATATGCTTCAGTTAACCATTGAGTTCTGAAGATTTTATTGTTGCTTAAATGCTCCAGCCACAGGATTCCTAAATGTTTTTCTAAGAGTAAGAGACAATACATATTTTTTTTTTTTTATGAAACTAAGCCCATAATTGCAGATACTACTTGAGAGGTGTACTTATGGAAATGGGAAGGGACAGAAAGAGGTCTCCTGTTGCCTTGTGACATAGGCAAAGACAGGAAGTTTGTCTTTGCCACTTCCTATCTTTACCTTCTCTGTTCCCCTTTACCAAACCAGCACAATGTCATCTTTACAAATTTACTTTCCAGGGCATGACTCTAGTGTTGCATCTCAAAAGACATGTTAGCATTTTAATATAGAGAGAGTTTTTCCAACAGATACGAGTTATGTAGATTACATTATGAATGGGGACTCATGCAGTCATACAATGTGGTCCTATGCCAGAGCTTTCTTCGAAGTACCTCGCTTAGGTCATCTCAGCACAGTGTTCCAAGCTCCAGACTATGTTCCTTTACATTAACTCTTCCTTCCCCTCCCCCTGCTCCTATCTGTCTTTTGCATTTTGTTTGCCAATGACTAGGTTAAATTCTATAGCTAATATATAGTGCAATCTTAAAAGATTTAGTGTGTCATTCTTCTCAGTATAGTTTTCATTTTTAAAGAGCTCCAGTGGTTATTGAAAAATTTCTAGTAGAAAGGAATGACTTTCACGTTGTCTGATTTTAGCCTGCGTACTGGTAGGGGATAATAGAGACTTTAGGCTGAATTTAGGTGGTGAGTACTTAATCATACTGTCAACCAGTCCATCACATATATCTAAGAACTAGCAAGAAGATTGGTGATTATGTGTTTCATAGTTTAGCATATGTTATTTATGTCTCTTCAATTCCTGTACAGTCTAAGCCTTGTGTTCAGTTGGACTTAACAGAACTTGAGAATTTTTGAGTGTGTATGATAATATTTAGATCAAGTCACATTTTATTATAGTGGTATAATAAAAATGCCTTTATTTTTTAATATTTTACAACTCATTTTTCAATGTTGGTGATATTTTAAATCATCCCAGTCAACTGTTGAATCACTTGTCCTTCCGTATCCTAGTACTTAATTATTCACAGTGTCAGAAATTCAATTTAATTATTTTACAAGGTAAAATTGAATAACATACCTCATGAGGAGCATACTATGAATGTCTTATTGCACCGAAAAAAAATGAATAACCCTATAATAAATTTTGATGACTTCCATAAAGAACTACTTAGAAGAATTTTTTTAAAAACAGAGTATATGAATACTTTAGTTCTCTGTGTGCAGAACAAAAGCAGGAAGGCAGCGTTCAGAGGGATATATGCATATCTTCTGGTGAATCTGGAAATGTTATATGCCTTAATGTAGTAACCTTAGGTATTGAGTGTCAGGGAAGCATGCTGAGATATACCCCTTTTCTGACAGTTAATTTTCTGCAGAAATGGAATAGGGGTATATACCCCTTGATGCATACTTTTTTAATAAAAACATTCTTATTTATAAAATAAAGTACAGATTAAGAAAACTACCTGTGAAAAAAAGAAAGAAAACTACCTGTAGCATAATGAATATAACACATGGATTATTATATGCAGCATAAAGAATTTTTATACCATAATGAATTATTAAAAGTGAATCATCACAAAGCTCAAGAAATAGTTTTACCAGCCCCTGCAGAAGCTTGCCACATTGCTATTTCAATCACAACCCCTTCTTTCCTTTGTAAAGGTAATAGCTCTTCTGATTATCAGAGTAATGATTTCTTTGCATGTCTTCATTTTTTTAGAGATTTATTTATTTACTATTTGAGAGGGAACCCAAAAGTGTTGGGGGGGGCAGGGCGTGGGCGGGGGGGCGGGGAGGAAGAGAGAATCTCACACAGACTCCCCACTGAGTGCAGAGCCTGACACGGGGCTCCATCCCAGGATCCTGAGATCATGACCTGAGCCAAAATCAAGAGTCTAGCACTTAACCGAATGAGCCACCCAGGCACCCTCCTTGAGTTTTTTTTGAACATTTTCACCCAAATGTCTATCACTAATGTATTTCTGAACATCGTAATTAATTTTTCCCATTCTTAAAAGGTATTTTTAAAGTCTATCTTAATCTAAACTTTCCCTCACATCTCTTTTTAATGTCCTTGCTCTTCATTCATTGAATAACCCAGGTCCTTTGATCTGTAGAAATCCTATGCTCTGAATTTTGCTTATTACCGATGTATCCTTATTTTAGTGTATTAATTACTTTCTTGGGAGTGGTTAGGCGATTTGAAAATCTTATGAACCTTGGGCTACTAAGAGAAGCCATTCCTCATTCACTAGTATCTGCACATGTAATTTCCAAGGTAATGAAAGGCTTTTGCACCATCCCTGAGAAGGAGGGTATGTGTGTGTTTCAGATGGGCAGTTTGTGTGAAGCTTTTCTGTAATCCTGTGGAGAGATAATCATAAATGAATACACTCAAGTTTAGTTTAATGAAAGGCTAAGATCTGTGTGCTTCTGCTCATGGACTTGAGTTTCTTCTGGCGCTCTCTCTTTCTGATTACTTCACTGTGTTAGCTAGGGAGATAAGGGGAGGTAGACCAACATAGTGAATTAATATCCCTTAGGACACCATTTCTCAAAATGTGTGTTGGAGACTATTAATGGGCCTTGATATGTTAATACAATCCCCCACCCCCACCCCAAAAATTTGTCTGTAGTTAGTTAGGAAAATGCCAAGTCAGAGTACTCATAAGTGTATTAAAGTTACTGAAAAATTCTGTATTAAATAAACTTGATTAATTTTGGTTATTTTTCAAAATATCCTTGACAAGAGGTTTTTTATTTGTTTCCACTGAATATTTAACAGTATCTTGTGATACACATGTTTACCATAGATAACTTTGGGAAATTCTTACCAGGTTGCATTGAATCTGTAGATCAAATTGGGAGCATGCCATCTTAAGAAAATTGCCTTCTGATCCATGAACATAGAATGCTTTTCTATTTATTTAGATCTTCTTTAATTTCTTTCAACAATGGTGTGTAGTTTTCAGAGTATACATTTTGTATTTCTTCTGTTAAATTTATTCCTACATATTTTATTCTCTTTGATACTATAGTAACTGGAATCATTTTCTTAATTTTCACTTTGGATTATAAATTGTTAATATATAGAATTAAAATAAACTTTTTGTATGTTGTGATTCTGTTCTGCAACCTTGTTTAATTTATTTATTAGTTGCAATTATTCTTAGAATTTTCCTCAGGATTTTTTAGACACACAATCATGTCATCTGGTAACATCATTTTATTTCTTCTTTTCCAGTCTAGATGTCATTGGTTTCATTTTCTTGCCGAATTGATTGTGCTGGAACCTTCAGTATAATGTTGAATAGAGGTGGTAAAACTGGACATCCTTGTCTTGTTGCTGATATTAGGGAGAAAGATTCAATCTTGGTCATGGTAATCCTTTTTTTATATTGACGTACTTGGTTTGCTGGTATTTTGTTGAGTTTTACACCTATATTCTTAAGAAATGTTGGCTTGTAGTTTCTTATGATGTCTTTATCAGGTTTGGGTTATGAGAGGCTGATTGAATGCATTAGGAAGTGTTCTTTCCTTTTTTATATTTTGTGAAGAACTGGTATTAATTTCCTTTTAAATATTAGGCAGAATTCAGCAGTGAAGACATCTGGGCTTGGGCTTTCCTTTTTGGGTAGTTTTTTGATTACTAATTCAGTCCTTTTACTTGATAAAGATGTATTCATTTTGTCTATTCTTGAATCAGTTTGGGTAATTTTTGTCTTTTCAATAATTTGTCCATTTCAATATATTATCTAATTTATGGGCATACATTGTTCATAGTATACCTTAGTAATCATTTTCATTTCTGTAAGGTCGTTAGTAAAGTCCTTCTCTTTCATTCCTGATTTTTATTTTTGGGTTTTCTCTCTTCTTTCATTAGTAAGTGTAGGTAAAGGTTTGTTTCCCTTTTTTCCAACTTCATTGAGATATAACTGACATATAGCATTGTGTAAGTTTAAGGTATACAACATGTTGATCTGATGCACTTATATATTGCAAAATGATCACCAGGATAGCATTAACTATGCTTCCATCACATCACTTAATTATCATTTTCTTTTTTGTGGTAAGAACATTTAAGATCTGTTCTAGCAACTTTCAAGTATATAAAACAGTATTATAAGTATTATCACTATGCTGTACATAGATCTCCAGAACTTATTCATCTTAGAGCCAGGAGTTTGTACTCTTTTAAAGGTTTCTCAATTTTGTTGATCTTTTCAAAGAACCAATATTTAGTTTCATTAATATTCTCTATTGTTTTTCTATTCTTATTTTTTTTTATATCTGCTCTAATCTGTATTATTCCCTTCTTTCTCTTTGCTTTGGGTTTAGTGTGTCCTTTCCCTTCAGTGTGTTAAAGTAGAAGGTTATTATTCTATCGATTTGGGATTTTTCTTATTTTTTATTATAGGCGTTATAGCTCTAAATTTCCCTCTAAGCCCTGCTTTTATAACTGTGTTTCATAAGTTTTGGTGTTCTGTGTCTTCGTTTTCATTCATCTCGCAGTATTTTCTTTTTTTTTTTTAGATTTTTATTTTTTTTATTTATTTGACAGAGATAGAGACAGCCAGCGAGAGAGGGAACACAAGCAGGGGGAGTGGGAGAGGAAGAAGCAGGCTCCCAGCAGAGGAGCCCGATGTGGGGCTCTATCCCAGGACTCCGGGATCACGCCCTGAGCCGAAGGCAGATGCTTAACGACTGAGCCACCCAGGCGCCCCTAATTCATTTCTTTCTTTTTTTTTTTTTTTAATAATGATTTTTTATTATATTATGTTAGTCACCATACAGTACATCCCCGGTTTTCGATGTAAGGCTCGATGATTCATTAGTTGTGTATAACACCCAGTGCACCATGTAATATGTGCCCTCCTTACTACCCATCACCGGTCTATCCCATTCCCCCAGCCCCTCCCCTCTGTAGCCCTCAGTTTGTTTCTCATAGTCCATAGTCTCTCATGGTTCATTCCCCCTTCTGATTACCCCCCCTTTCTTTATCCCTTTCTTCCCCTACTGATCATTCTAGTTCTTATGTTCCATAGATGAGAGAAATCATATGATAGTTGTCTTTCTCTGCTTGACTTATTTAACTAAGCATTATCTCCTCCAGTGCCGTCCATGTTGTAGCAAATGTTGAGAACTCATTCTTTCTGATTGCTGAGTAATATTCCATTGTATATATGGACCACAACTTCTTAATCCAGTCATCTGTTGCAGGGCATCTCGGCTCCTTCCACGATTTAGCTATTGTGGACATTGCTGCTATGAACATTGGGGCGCATATGGCCCTTCTCTTCACTACGTCTGTATCTTTGGGGTAAACACCCAGTAGTGCAATGGCTGGATCATAGGGTAGCTCAATTTTTAACTTTTTAAGGGACCTCCACACTGTTTTCCAGAGTGGCTGTACCAACTTGCATTCCCACCAACAATGTAGGAGGGATCCCCTTTCTCCACATCCTCTCCAACAATTGTTGTTTCTTGCCTTGTCTATTTTTGCCATTCTAACTGGCGTAAGGTGGTATCTCAGTGTGGTTTTGATTTGAATTTCCTTGATGGCTAATGATTTTGAACATTTTTTCATGTGTCTGTTAGCCATTTGTATGTCTTCATTGGAAAAGTGTCTGTTCATATCTTCTGCCCATTTTTTGATTTGTTTATTTGTTTCTCGTGTATTGAGTTTGAGAAGTTCTTTGTAGATCTTGGATACCAGTCCTTTATCTGTAGTGTCATTTGCAAATATATTCTCCCATTCCGTGGGCTGCCTCTTAGTTTTTCTGACTGTTTCCTTGGCTGTGCAGAAACTTTTAATCTTGATGAAGTCCCATAAATTCATTTTATCTTTTGTTTCTCTTGCCTTTGGGGATGTGTCATGAAAAAGGTTGCTTTGGCCGATGTCGTAGAGGTTGCTGCCTATGTTCTCCTCTAGAATTTTGATGGATTCCTGTCTCACATCGAGGTCTTTCATCCATTTGGAGTTTATTTTTGTGTATGGTGTGAGAGAGTGGTCAAGTTTCATTCTTTTGCATGTAGCTGTCCAATTTTCCCAGCACCATTTATTGAAGAGACTGTCTTTTTCCCACCGGATGTTTTTTCCTGCTTTATCAAATATTAGTTGCCCAAAGAGCCGAGGGTCCATTTCTGGGCTCTCTATTCTGTTCCATTGGTCTATGTGTCTGTTTTTGTGCCAGTACCATGCTGTCTTTGTGATCACAGCTTTGTAGTACAGCTCGAAATCCGGCATTGTGATGCCCCCAGCTTTGTTTTTCCTTTTCAACAGTTCCTTGGAGATTCGGGGCCTTTTCTGTTTCCATACAAATTTAAGGACTATTTGTTCCAGTTCTTTGAAAAATGTCCTCGGTATTTTGATCGGGATAGCATTGAAAGTGTAGATTGCTCTGGGTAGCATGGACATTTTAACTATGTTAATTCTTCCAATCCATGAGCATGGAATATCTTTCCATCTTTTTATGTCTTCCTCAATGTCTTTCAAGAGTGATTTATAGTTTCTAGAATATAGGTCCTTTACGTCTCTGGTTAAGTTAATTCCAAGGTAACGTATGGTTTTTGGTGCTATTGTAAATGGGATGGATTCCCTAATTTCTCTTTCTTCGGTCTCGTTATTCGTGTATAGAAATGCAACTGATTTCTGAGCATTGATTTTGTATCCCGCCACGTTACTGAATTGCTCTATAACTTCTAATAGTTTGGGAGTGGCTTCTTTTGGGTTTTCCATATAGAGTATCATGTCATCTGCAAAGAGAGACATTTTGACTTCTTCTTTGCCAATTTGAATACCTTTGATCCCTTTTTGTCGTCTGATTGCTGTTGCAAGGACTTCTAGTACTATGTTGAATAATAGTGGCGAGAGTGGGCATCCTTGTCGAGTTCCTGATCTTAAGGGAAAGGCTTCCAGCTTTTCCCCATTGAGAATAATATTTGCAGTAGGCTTTTCATAGATGGCTTTTATGAGATTGAGAAATGTACCTTCTATTCCTACACTCTGAAGGGTTTTAATCAGGAAAGGATGCTGTATTTTGTCAAATGCTTTTTCGGCATCGATTGAGAGGATCATATGGTTCCTGAGTCTTTTCTTGTTGATATGATGTATCACGCTGATTGATTTGCGAATATTGAACCACGCTTGCATCCCAGGTATGAATCCCACTTGATCGTGATGGATAATCCTTTTAATGTACTGTTGGATTCTATTAGCAAGTATCTTGTTGAGGATTTTGGCGTCCATATTCATTAGGGAAATCGGTCTGTAATTCTCCTTTTTGAGGGGGTCTTTGCCTGGTTTGGGGATCAAGGTAATATTGGCCTCATAGAATGAGTTTGGTAGCTTTCCTTCTGTTTCTATTTTTTGAAATAGCTTTAGGAGAATAGGTATTATTTCTTCTTTGAATGTTTGGTAGAATTCCCCAGGAAAACCGTCCGGGCCTGGAGTTTTGTTATTTGGAAGGTTGTTTATCACTGACTCAATTTCTTCATAATTAATTGGCCTGTTTAAGGAATCAATTTCTTCCGGTTTCAATCTTGGTAGTTTATAGGTTTCCAGGAAGGATTCCATCTCTTCCAGATTGCTTAGTTTATTGGCATATAGCTGTTGATAAAAATTTCTAATAATCCTTCCAATTTCAATGGTGTTCGTCGTGACCTCTCCTTTTTCATTCATAATTTTAATAATCTGGGTCCTTTCTCTTTTCTTTTGGATAAGTCTTGCCAGTGGTCTGTCAATTTTATTGATTCTCTCAAAGAACCAGCTTCTAGTCCTGTTGATCTGCTCTACTGTACTTCTGGTTTCTGCTTGATTGATTTCAGCTCTAATTTTGGTCAACTGCTTCCTCGTGCGTGGATTAGGCCTGTCCCTCTGTTGCTGTTCCAGCTTCTTGAGGTGAGAATATAAAAACTGCATTTTAGATTTTTCTATTCTTTTGAGTGAGGCTTGGATGGCTATGTATTTCCCCCTTAGGACTGCCTTTGCAGTATCCCATAGGTTTTGGACTGTTGTATTTTCATTCTCATTGGTCTCCATAAATTGTTTAATTTGATTTTTGATTTCCTGGTTTATCGAGTCATTCCTGAGCAGGATGGTTCTTAGTCTCCAAGTGTTTGAGTTTCTTCCAAATTTTTCCTTGTGGTTGAGTTCCAATTTCAGAGCGTTGTGGTCTGAGAATATGCAGGGGATAATTTCAATCTTTTGGTATCGGTTGAGACCTGTTTTGTGTCCCAGAACATGGTCTATTCTTGAGAATGTTCCATGGGCATTAGAATAGAATGAGTATTCTTTGGTTCTGGGGTGTAGTGTTCTATATATATCTATGAGGTCCAACTCGTCGAGTATGGCATTCAAAGCCTTTGATTCTTTGCTTAGTTTTTGCCAGGGTGTTCTGTCTATTTCTGAGAGTGGAGTGTTGAGGTCCCCTACTATTAATGTATTTTTATTTATATGTCTCTTTATTCTGGTTAAGAGTTGGCTTGTGTATCTTGCTGCTCCCCTGTTGGGGGCATATATATTTATAATTGTCATATCCACTTGTTGAATACTTCCCTTAAGAATAATATAGTGCCCTTCTGCATCTCTAACTATAGTCTGTAGTTTAAAATCCAATTTATCTGATATGAGAATTGCTACCCCAGCTTTCTTTTGAGGTCCATTTGCGTGAAAGATGGTACTCCATCCCCTTACTCTCAGTCTGAATGCATCTTTGGGTTCGAAATGAGTCTCTTGTAGACAGCAAATGGATGGGTCATTTCTTTTTATCCAATCTGCAACCCTGTGGCGTTTTATGGGATGGTTCAAACCATTTACATTAAGACTGATTACTGAGAGATATGATTTTAATGTTGCCATGTTGCCAGTAAAGTCTTTGTTTGTATTGGCTGTGACTTTCTGTTCTGTATCACTCTTGGGGCCTTTTTACTTTTATAGAACCCCCCGTAATATCTCCTGTAGGGCTGGTTTCGTGGTTACAAAATTGGTTAGTGACTGGCGATTCTGAAATGTCTTTATTTCTCCATCAATTCTGAATGACAGCCTTGCTGGATAAAGGATCCTTGGCTGCATGTTTTTCTCTGAAAGAGCTTTAAATATGCTCCCCCAACCCTTTCTCTCATTCCAGGTCTGTGTAGACAGGTCTGACGTAATTCTGATGCTTTTGCCTTGGTACGTGAGAAATTTCTTTGCCCTGGCCGCTTTCAATACTGTATCCTTGCATCTAATATTTGCGAATTGCACTATGACGTGACGTGGCGTAGGTTTGTCGTGGTTGAGCTTGGGAGGGGTCCTCTCTGCCTCTTGGACACGAATGTTTGTTTCCCTTGCTAGATTAGGGAAGTTTTCAGCTACAATTTGTTCAAATATCTCTTCTAGACCTCTGTTTTTCTCCACCCCCTCGGGGATGCCGATGATTCTAACATTGGATCGTTTCATTGAGTCAGTAATCTCCCGTAACCTACATTCGTGGGCGTGGATTTTTTTAAGACCATCTTCTATTTTCATTTTTTCCTCTATTAACCCATCCTCCAATTCACTAACCCGTTCCTCTGCTTCTGCGACCCTGGCCGTCAGAGCCTCTAGTTTTGCCTGCATTTGGCTCATAGAATTTTTAATTTCTGTCAGATTCGCTCTCATTTCTGTCCTTAGGGATTCTATATTCTCAGTAACCTTTTCGTTAATAGTTTTTTCAATTCTACTCATCATTTTGACCATCGTTACTCTGAATTCCATTTCTGATAATTTGGTTACATCCATATCCATTATTTCTGTGGCAGAGGCCACAGAATCACTGTCTTTTCTTTGCTGGGGGGGGCTTCTCCTTCTTGTCATTCTGATGAAGAGAGGTTGCGGGGTTTCCAGAGCCCAAATTATTGACTGGGTCCCAGGCCGTGCCCCTTGTTTTATAGGGATCTTAGGGATGTGGGCTTCTTCTTTAAAGATTTTATTTATTTATTTATGTGGCAGCCAACCAGCGAGAGAGGGAACAGAAGCAGGGGAGTGGGAGAGGAAGAAGCAGGCTCCCAGCGGAGGAGCCCGATGAGGGACTCCTTTCCGGAACGCCGGGATCACGCCCTAAGCCGAAGGCAGGCGCTCAATGACTGCGCCACCCAGGCGCCCGGGTTGTGGGCTTCTTGATTTTTCAGCCTGCCTTCTGTGTTCTGGGGGAGGGGCCTGCCGCGCCAATACTCAGGCAACCCTGTTTGGGTAGAGTCTCCGTGTCCCCTGCGAGGGAGGATGGGGATGGGCACTCTCTGAGCCGGTATTTCCAGGCTTTTGTTCTCTGGCGGCTTTCCCTGGCGGTTTGCTGTGCCTCTTCTGAGAGTCAGAGCAGCAGCGGCCAAATTTCAGCCTCTGTCACGGAACAGAAGGATTGCGGCCCGTTCTCTACTAATGTTCTGGCCACTTTAACTCTGTTTCTGTTGGTGCTGCTCAACCCTGCAGCGTCCCGGGATGTGCGCCCCACACCCGGCGTCCCAGCCCTCA
>NW_024426663.1:61601132-61640586 GCF_017311325.1 Ursus maritimus | reverse complement strand
GCACCCGGTTCAGGGTCTCAGTCTGCTGTTTCGCGGGTGCCGACCGCGAGTCCGCCCGCTCCCCTGTGCAGGTGGCCCGCCAGCCGCCAGCCGCCCCGCGCGCGCTAAGGGAGTTCCCGGTCTCAGTCTGGATCCCGTGAGCACACCGGGATTCCGGTGTTCCGGGAGATGCCTGGTGGCGCGCGCGTTCACATGAATAACTTCTTAAAAGTTGTTTTCCCCTTGCAATTAGCTGCACACACCTCATGACTTCTTGAGGGGTCACTGTGGGCCTGGAGAGTAAATATTCCTTGGCAGTTGCTTTGTATTTTCTCCTAGATGAGTTGTTTTTAATGGTTAAAGCAGTAGAGTGCAGCCCATATATAGAGAAAGTGACAGGTGCCAGTTTTGTTATTAAATCCCAGCAGCGGAGCCTCTGAATTTCAAATGAGGCCCCTTATTGGCTGCATGTGCGAGGGGTTATTTAGGCTGGTCTGGTACCTATCCAGCTCGACCCAGGGGACCGGCTGAAAAAGGGGTCCCCTACTCCTCCGCCATCTTAACTCGCCCCTAATTCATTTCTAATTTCTTCTTTGACCCACTGATTATTTAGAAATGTTTTGTTTAATTTCCATATATTTGTGAGTTTCCCAAATTTCTCTGATTTATTTCTAATTTTATTTCATTATGTTTGGAGAATATTATCAACCTTGTTTTATGGTTTAGCATGTGGCCTATCCCAGAGAATGTGCCATGTGCACTGGAAAAGAATGTATACTCTGCTGCTGTTATTGGGTAGAGTGTTGTGTACATGTCCATTAAGTCTATGTGGTTTATAGTGTTGTTGAAGTCTTCATTTCCTTGTTCTTCTGCCAGTTGTTCTATCCATTATTTAAAGTGGAATACTGATAGGGCGCCTGGGTGGCTCAGTTTTTTAAGTGACTGACTCTTGATTTCGCCTCAGGTCGTGATCTCAGGGCTGTGGGATTGAGCCCCACATCAGATCGGGCTCCAGGCTCAGTGCAGTGTCTGCTTGAAGTTTTCTCTCTAATCTCTCTCTAATACAGGTGCCCTGGAGCTTGTTTTTTTAATCCAATTGGCAATCTTTGTTTTTTGCTTGGTTTGTTTAATCCATGCACATTTAATGTTGTTATTAATATAGTTGGATTTACATTTGTTGTGTTACTTTTTGTCTTTTTTATGTTTTGTGTAATTTTTGTCTATTCTTCCTTTAGTGCTTTCTTTTCCTTAATCATTTTGTAACGTAACATTTTAATTCCTTTAATGATTTTTCAAAAATTTTTGTTGAGTTTTTTTCTTATTTTGCTGTAGGGCTTAACATATACATCTTTTTTTTTTTTTAAGATTTTATTTATTTATTCAACAGTGTTAGAGACAGCCAACGAGAGAGGGAACACAAGCAGGGGGAGTGGGAGAGGAAGAAGCAGGCTCATAGCAGAGGAGCCTGATGTGGGGCTCGATCCCAGAACGCCGGGATCACGCCCTGAGCCGAAGGCAGATGCTTAACCGCTGTGCCACCCAGGCGCCCCTTAACATATACATCTTAACTTGCCAGAATCTACATCAGATTTATATTATCTTAATTCCAGTGTGAGATAGAAGTGTTCATCCTATGTGGCTGTACTCCATCTTCCTCTGTTTTGTCCTATTGTGGTTATACGTACTGCATCTATATGTGTCACAAACTCAACAACACATTGTTATAATTGTTGTTGTGTACAATTTTGTATCTTTTCAGGAAGCTAAGAGAGAAGGGAAAGCATGTGTATATTTATAGCTTTTATTATATCTTATTTATCAGTAACTATCTTATTTATCATTTCTGATTCTTCGTATTTGTTCCTGTGGATTCAAGTTACCATCTAGTGTCATTTCCTTAGTCCAATACAGTTTTGTTTTCATCTTCTCCTTTTTGCTGTTTTTGGCAAATGTATTACATTTCTGTATATAATATGCCCAGTAAAATGATTATATACATTTGGGGGTGGGTTTTTTTGTGTGTGTGTGTTTAACTCTTAATTTTTTTAAACATATAACTTTATGATTTGATTAATCAGTTAAAATCATGCAAATTAAGTGGTATTTATACTCAAAAATTTCTTTTGATTAAGAGATCATTTACCTTACAACTTTATTTTTTTTCATTTTTGTGACCCTTTATTTTTTTGAATTTTTTTCATTGAAGTATAATTAACATGCAGTGACATATTAGTTTCAAGTGTACAGCATAGTGAATCAACAATTCTACATATTATTCATTGCTCACCATAGGTGTAGTCACCATTTGTCACCATACAACATCATTACAATATTATTGACTATATTCCCTGTCCCATACTTTTCATCTCTGTGACTTATTTATCTTATTATACATATTGTTTTATACAACTACTTTGTAAGTTGATTAAAAGAAGAAAGGAGAAGAAATATGCATCTAAACTGTCTTTTATAGTTAATGTAATTACCTTTCCCAGTGCTTTTTGTTTTTTTCTTGTATGTTTGAATTACTCTGTAGGGTTATTTGCTTTCAGGCTGAAAAACTTCATTTATTATTTCTTGTAACACAGGTCTGCCCACAATACACATTCTTCAAGTTTTTAGTTATCTGAAATATTTTCGTTTTCTCTTATTTTTGAAATAAGTTTTTTTGGATTTATGATTCTTGGTTGATAGTTTTTCCTTTGAGCACTTTGGCTAAATTACTCTCACTACTTTTTGGCCTCCATTGTTTCTGATAAGAAATCAACTATTAATTTCATTGAAGTTCCTTTGTAAGTGACAAGGCATTTTTCCCTTATTGAATTCAAGATTTTCTTCATGTCTTTGGCTTTCTGCATTTTTATTAGAAAATGTATCTGTGTTGATCTCTTTCTGTTTGTTCTACTTGGATTTCATTGAACTTCTCAGATATATAGATTTTCATTAAATTTGGGACATTTACAGTCATTATTTCTTCAAATATTTTTTCTTCTTTTGTCTCTTTCTTCTCTCTTTCTAGTACTTGATTTTGTATATGTTGTTGCATTTAGTGATGTCCCATATTTCTCTGAGACTCCATTCCTCTTCCTTTTCTTTTCTTTTTGTTCTTTAGATTGCACAGTCTGTCAGTTCATCTTAAAATTTGCTAATTCATTCTTCTGCCAGATCAAATCTACTGTTGAGCACCTCTAGTGAATTTTTCATTTCACTATTGTTGTTGTTCTTTTCAACTCCAAAATTTCCGTTTGATTCTTTCTCATGATTTCTAGCCCTGTATTGATATTCCCTATTTGATGAGACATTGTCTTCATATGCTTCTTTAATCATGGTTTACTTTAGTTCTCTGAACATATTTATGACTAATTTGAAGTGCTTGTCATTTAAATCTGACTTTGGATTGCTCTTGCAGGGAGTTTGCATTGCTTGCTTTTTCCCCCCTATGTATAGGTTACATTTTCCTGTTCTTTGTATGTCCCATAATTTTGGTTAAAAATGGGATACTTTAGCGACTCTGGGTACTGATCCCCCTCATCTTCCTTTGGATATTGTTACTGTTGTTTGTTAGTTTATTTGTTTAGTGACTGGTTGGATTATTTTCATCCATTCCTCCCCCCACCCATCCGCCTCCCTTAATGTCTCAGGTATTGCTCCTCAGAGTGTGTAGCCTTGGGCATCTTACAGTAAGTAGTTTTGACAAGGCTCTTTCTTTCACTGTTTCTTTCCCTGACTGCATCTGTCTGTTAACCTCCAATAATTGCTGGGTGATTGCTCCACTGTTTTCAGTAATATACTTGGTATAAATTGTGCCACAGACTGATGTAGTTAAATTCAGGCTCCCTTGCAGAGGTAGTGTTCGCCAGTTTCTGAGATTTGTTCTGACCCCACAATGGTTCCTCTTAGCTTTCCCTTTCCTTGGTTCCCTCTGGTAACCTAGCTGGTCCCTGGATTAATTTATGTAATGATAGCTGTAATGAAGCTACTATCCTGCTCTTAATTGCTTTCCACCAAAACCTCCATTGTTTTTGAGTGTCCTTAGTCCTGAACTTGCTTACATTTTGTTTGAAATAAAGTCGTTTCTCTTGGGTGGAGCTTCAGAGCTCTCTCTTGTTTACGGCTGCCTCTTCCCCAGGGCAAAGTCTCTCAGGCGAGTATCTAGAGCTGGGGCTGGGAATAGTGGTATGCTTTTCTCTGAGTGACTCCTGCTTTAGTCACCAGGCACTGGATAGATGTGGAACCTTCTGGTCTTTTTTGCTTGCCTCTCCTAGTCTAGAACCTCAGACCTATGGATGAGCTGGGGCTACTGCCCCAGTATTCTTAGAGTCACGCATACATAAATGTAAAGTTTCTTTCCACATGTGGGGGCTGGGTGGAAGAAGGGAACCCACAAACTTTTGGGGACACTTACTAGGAACATAGCTATGCAACAAGTAGTTTGGGGTGCAATGAGAAATATGGATGTTCTGTCCTTCTTTAGAAGACAGTGTAGCCCTCGATGGAGAGCTTGAACAAAACGGATCCCTGTGTTCTTTGCCTGGATTGTAGTTTCTGTCACATTGGCCAAAGAAGCAGGGAGAAAGGAATGGATTGTGTTTCAAATGGCACAGATTACTGTTGTGCTTAATTTTAGTAGATTTTCTTAAAGAAGTGTTTTTTCATTTGTTGTATATCTGTAGGATCATTTCCAGAGACTTTAAATGGTTTTAAAAAATGAATTCAATAATATATTAAATACTTTTTATTCACTGAAAAGCCTAAGAAATAAAACATAGAGGCAGTCATAGCCTTCTGTATTCTATGTCCTATGTTCTTCTGTCCCATTTCCTGCTCTTTCTCCATAAGTAACCATTATCTTGAATTTAGAGTTCCACATTTCTATCATATTTTTATAATTTATTACCTATGTATGTATTCTGAAACAGGAAGCATGATTCCTTCAGGTATACAATTAAGATAAATACTAAGTCAGTGAGCATATTTCATAAATAAAAGAAATTGAGCTCTTGCTTGAAAAAACACTAATAAGCACAAGAATATTCACAGAAAGTAGGCTTAAAGTTCATCATTTTTTAACTTGGGGGGGGCAGGGGGGAATCACCTCTTTGTTACGTTAAAATATCTGAAATGACAAGAAATTCTACTGGCACTAATTGGTAATCATATCTAGATTATGAAGTGATTCGAGGAATGTTGATTCTGGTTTCCTGGAGTTAGGGGTGCCCTGGTAAAACACTATGGAGTGTGAATGTGCATCTCTCTCCATCCAAACCTAGCAAATTCCACTCTGCGTGAACGCTTGAGGCCTAGACATAGCAATACTAATGTCGGAAAGTGTTAGGTAATGGTTATCTGGAATGGATAGCAGTTCAAAAGAGATGGGTTATTATTTCAGGAGGTGAATGGAACAGAGAAGTGTATGATAAAGTTCAGAGTCAGTAACTTCGAAAGGACCTGAGATGGGAACCAGAGAAAGTAGGAGGGTAGGAGAAGCATTTGAAGTCACTCTGTGACAGATTTACCTGGCTGGAAAGATGGATGGGGGCCTCAGAAGAAAGGAAGGCTACAGTATGTTGAAGTCTTGTGTTTGAGGAAGGGCATAGAAATCAGTAGCAAGTTCATTGGAAGGGGCCTGTCATAGACGTAAGTAAGATAACCCCAAATGACCACGTCCTATAAGTAGGGATCCCCTCCCTTTGTGAATGGAACCTGTGTTTATGACGGGATATCACTCCTGTGGTTATGTTATAGTATATGGAAAAGGTGGAGGGATTTTGCAAATGAGGCTGGCTTTATCAGTTGATCTCTTTAAAAGCAAGAAGCTCTCCTCCTGGCCTTAAAGAAGTACCAGCCATGTCATGAACACCTAAGGAAGTGGAAAGTCTCTAAGAGCAGAGGGCTTCAGTCCTATAGTCACAAAGAACTGAATTCTACCAACAATCTGAATAAACTTGGAAGAGGACTCTGAGCTCCAGATGAGAATGCATCCTAACCAACACCTCGATTGTAGGCTTGTGACATCCAGATTAGGAGACCCAGTTAGGCCATGCCCAGACTCCTGACCCAAGGAAACTGAGATAGTAAATCTGTGTTGTTTTAAAGCACTTTCTTTGTGGTAATTTGTTCCACAGCCATCAAAAGCTAAGTAAGATCTCTTTTGAAATCTTTGCTGAGGGCATCAAAGTATCTAGCCAGGTTTCTAAAGAAAAATATCACAGTGACTGGTGATGAGGGAACTAAAGGCAAGCTGAGGGCAAAGCACAAGCTAACACCCTGCAAACTGTGCCCCACCCAGAAACCTATAGACTCAGTTTGCTAGGACCCTAACATCACTCTCTCCCCTCCATAGGATAGAAAATCTTATATAATCAGCCACTTCTCAAAACAGCACTGCAGCTCTTTCCGCCCAAGGGTCCTGTCCGAGTGCTATAATAAAACCACCTTTTTGCACCGAAGACATCTCAAGAAGTCTTTCTTGGCCATCAGCTCTGCACCCCACCACTTCAAACCACATCAGTTTGGATTATTTGGGAAAGTATTTGATCTGTGTGATTATTCCGTTTGCGTATGTCTAGTCCATTATTCTAAAGAAATGAGAAGAGCTATTCCTGAGCTAGCTTTTTAAGACCATTTCCTCACTACTTAGTTTCACAGCGTTTTGCCTATGGCCATTTGACTAGGTTTTCAGATACTATAGAAATATTTTCTATTTATTAAATTTGAAACTAGTAACTTTATGGCCAAACTGGTTCTTCTTTTAAGAAAGACTGACGTCCTCATTCCTCTAATTACATTTCCAGTGGTCTCACCTGGCTTTTTCCACTCACAATAAGTCATTGTTATTGAAGGGAACAAAAATAAAGGTCTTAATAATTTTCTAATTAGCACTTCAGGCAAATCTAAGATGGGTGTTGGAAAGGTTGGATATGGACACAAATTCTTAGCACTGATAAAGAAAAAAGAAGAATTATGTGCTTCAGAAAGAACTATTCAAAACATTTGGTACCACATCCTTTCACTTTTACAGTGGGTGTTGGTTTTGTTTTGTTTTGTATTTTTAAGTAGGCTCCATTTAATCTGTGCTCTTCTACTCAGAATCCATTGGAAGATTAGCAATTAATTATATATTTAATAAAAAGAAATATTCACTTATTTTCATTTTTAATTCATTTTGTGTGTTAAAAGAAAACAATTTTTTCCATTAAAGAATAAAGGAATTTGAAGGAATCCAATTTCCTCTGATTTTTATATCCTCTTAAGTACCAGTGAATTTCTGAAGATACAAAATTAAACAAATCTCTTAATTAATTGGTAGAAATGGTAAATTTAGAGTAGTTGGAATGAATTTAACATTTATTTTAGAAATTGACAATAATGACATGGAGTTGAAAAGAATCTTCTCCACCTGTTATGAGGTTGCTCATGAGAAAAGCTAGCAAATGTAGTAGCCAGGCATATCTAGTTTATATGTGGATGTCTGTTCTTCTTTCTTTCCAATTCCATTTCTTGCCAAGTGGCAAAAATCTTCCAAAATCTAGTGCCCCAAAGTGCAGTGTAGCATGACAGCAACTGTTCAGAAAATCTTTGGGGATAGGGAAAAAAAATGATTAGGAATGATTCCACACTGTCAGCACAAGAATTTGAGGGAGTCAGTTAATGGCAAAGCAGTAGGCTGTATGTTTCTAATATTGCAAGGATTTTTCAGTCTATAGTTACCTGTGTTGAAACATGTGAGGACATTTTAGGATGCATGTTTCACATCCATTCATTGTTAGGATCTTGAAAAAAGTTGCTGGCCTGAGTACACTGTAATCCTCTTATTAGAAAAACAGCAGCCCAAGTGATCCTTTGACACAGCCTTTCTCTGAAGGGAAAAAGATACAGCTCTTCCCAAAGCAGGGCATCTGATAATACATTATACTTGTAGTCAGAAATTAAACTGCACCAAAAAGAGCTAATGGAGCAGAACAAAATCTTTAGAAACAAATCCCCTTTCATTATTGGAGAGCTTTTAACAACTCTGTTTCCTTCCCGGTTTCCAGTGCATTAGCAGAGACAAAGAACCATGCCTCTGCAGTAACCTATGAAGTGAATAGGTCGGTTACTCTGGACTAAATGTAATACAATGTGCAGCAGGTAAAGTTCTTTGCCAACCTGGCCCTGTGGTTTCCCTGTACTCCCTCAGGAATTCATGTACTAGCACATAGCATGGCAAACCATTTGGAAAGCAACAGTATTATCATATAAATAAAAAATAAAATCAGAAAAAAAAATAAAATAAAATCAGACTAATGCATGTAAGTATCTAAATGCCAATATTTGTTATGCTCAGAGATGACATTAGAGACAGCACGATGTCAGTCAACTTGGGAAGAGAAGGCTCACAAAAATACTTCATTTCAGAATCTGAATAGCCAGTAAAGACTCCCTACCATATTTTGATGTGCCATTTTTCTGCCTCCCAGGGTTGTAAAGATGCATAGAACATTCCCCGTCCCAGCTTGGTTAGACTTCTCAGATTGCCTCCAGCACAGTGCATCTTGAGTCCCAGGATGAAGTGCCTTGGTTTTTTTAATGTATATTTTTAAGTAAGCTTTTCTTCTGTTGGCATCCTTGGCTTAGTTCCATGAGCTAACACTGTTGGAAAGGACTTTGTTTAGTTATTTACTTGCCATCACTGCTGTGACTGCTTGAATCAGAACAAACTATGAAATAAATTTCAATCTTTACTCTTTGGACTATAACTACAAAGTATGCATATTTACATTGGGCCCAAATAATTGTCTTTCCTTGATGATATTAATGACATACTTCCTTCTTCATAAATATCAAATAAAGGGAAGAAGCCCAATGATGACTTCCTAAATCAGCCTGGCATTTAAGTCTCCATCTCTATCATTGTATTATATCAGCATCTTTTTCTGAGGATCCTTTCTCATTTTTTCTCCCCACCTCCCACTCTGGTTAATTTATTCCATACAATTTAAAAAATAATAGATGGGGGGCGCCTGGGTGGCACAGCGGTTAAGCATCTGCCTTCGGCTCAGGGCGTGATCCCAGCATTCTGGGATCGAGCCCCACATCAGGCTCCTCCGCTAAAGCCTGCTTCTTCCTCTCCCACTCCCCCTGCTGGTGTTCCCTCTCTCGCTGGCTGTCTCTATCTCTGTTGAATAAATAAATAAAATCTTTAAAAAATAATAATAATAATAATAAATGGACTCTTTGGAGCAGCTTGAGATTTACAGAATCATGAGCAAAAGGAGAGAAAGTTCCTATACTGTCTCACCACTCTCCTCAGTTTTCCCTTTGATTGCCATCTGCATTAGTGCAGCATGTTTGTTACATTGATGAGACAATGCTGAGACATACTCAAGTCCATAGTTTACATCGGGGTTCACTTTAGTGTTGTGCATTACATGTGTCTTAACGAATATATAATGACATATATCCACCATAATTTAAAAAAATGCAGGTACCACTTTGAGTGTCAGTTTTCTGGTTCTATAGATACTATAAAACTAAACAAGAAAAAAATATTGTCCTTGTTGAGGTCAGGAAGAGCAAGCCATTGTCAAGTTACCTCCACTGTACCCAGCACTGTATACAGTTTCTGTTGAAGTAAGTGGTCGTTGATATGTAAGGAATTCCTCTCTTTCTGTGCTGAAGATTAAAGCTGTCTTGTTTTTGTCAAGTGAGCAGATGCAAAGGAGAATTAAGAGGAACATCCAGATGAAGTCTTCTACCCATCCTGCTCATTACTTTGTGACTAGCTCCATTACCTTCCAGTATGTCTATACTTTGAATCCCATATATAAGAAGGATGATGGTGTGGATTTTAACCATGCTAGAGTTTTGGTGACATCTAGGAAAACCCTTAACTATCTCTTTAGTAATTTTCTTTCTCTTTAGTAATTTTCCTGCTCTCTTTTAAAAAATTTGTGTACTTGATCTTTTTCATCTGGATTAGATTGTAACATATTTTATTTATAAGATATAAGTTTATATTGTTTTATTCTTTCTAAATATCTTCAACTTCTATCTTTGTTCTTTTCTGCTTTTCTTAGATTCATAAATCTTTCTCTCTAAAAAGCAATCGTGCATCATTATTTTCTTCTTTGTATGTAAAACTGTGTTTTTCTTTTTGTATGCTAAATGTATAAATATAAATAGTATTAATGTACATATAAAATTTAATAATGATAAACACAAATGTACTTACAGCACAGGTTAAGAAATCGAATTTTACTAGTATTGTAGAAAGGCACTGAATAAACCTCTCTGGTGCTTTTCTCCTTCCTTTCCCCCAACAAAATCCACGGTCCTGAAGTTTATGTTACTCATTCCCTAGCTTTGCTTGATAGTTGTTCTTTGTTATTTTATTTTATTTTATTTTATTTTATTTTATTTTATTTTTTCAGAGAGATTGCATGTGCTAGGGGGAGGGGCAATGAAAGAGGGAGAGAAAATCTCAAGCTGACTCCACGCTCAGTGCAGAACCCATCTCAGGGTTCATTTTCACAACCCTGAGATCATGACCTGAGCCAAAATCAATAGTCGGTCACTTTAACCCACTGAGCTACCCAGGCTACTCTGCTTGATAGTTTTACTACCTATATATTTATCCTTCAGCAATATACTGGTAAATTTTGCCTGCATTTATACATAATAGAAATGAAATCATGCTGTATTTTTCTAAGTCTTGCTGCTTTTGTTTAGTATTATATTTTTGAAGTTCACCTGTTTTCACAGCTGTATGTGAAAGAGAAGAATGGGGGGCGCCTGGGTGGCTCAATCGGTTAAGAGTCTGCCTTCCGCTCAGGTCATGATCCCAGGGTCCTGGGATCGCCCACATCAGGGTATCTGCTCAACAGGGGCCTGCTTCTTCCTCTCCCTTTGCCTGCCTCTCTGCCTACTTGTGATCCCTCTCTGTCAAATAAATAAATGAAATCTTTAAAAAAAAAAGAGAGAGAGAGAAGAATGAGTATACCAGAATGTATTCATTTGAATAAGAGCAGAATAAGCTACCCCAAAATATGCTACTTTTACATGTGGATTATTTTGAGCTGAAGGCAATCAAGACCCAGCAGACAAAAACTTCTACCTTTCTCTTAACTACCTGAAATATTTTAGGTAGGGGGCTTAGACCAGAAAGGGAACTTTTACCAAAGATAGTTTTTTTTTTATCTGAAAGACATACCTCCATGGCAGGGCAAACATCTGATTACCAAATGACTGCTCCACTTTTCTTCCTGTGATTTGCCCTCTTCCCCTTTGAGCCCCAGGCCCCTGTGTTGTTTCTCAGCCCAAGATGGCTTACAAGCCTCAGTTGCCTGGTTGCCTTTTGGTCTCATATTTTTATGGGGCTTCTGTGCTTATGAAATTAAATTTATTTTTCTCTTAATAATCTGTCTTAAATCATTTAAATTATTACACCAGCCAAAGAACTTAGGAGGGTATAAGAAAAATTTTTGCACCCTGACGCATTTCACTGTGGATGAAGTCACATTTTTTCCCACTTTTAACTGCTAGGAATACCATTCTTAATGGACAAAAAGAAATATTTTTTGACAAATATGCCAAAATATGTCCATTCTACCCTGAATGAACATTTGTACTAAATCCTTTTTTTTTCTTTTTCTCTTTTTCCTTTTTTTTTCTGTTTAGAACAGTGTTCCTATGAGCATTCTTTTATATGCATCTTTATACAAGTTCATGTTTTCATTTTTTATTTTTATTTTATATCCAGTGAGGGAATTGTTACATGGTATACAAGTTCAATTTTGATGTGCTTAAGACAAAAGCTATTTGGCAATGTGGCTGAATAAGTTTACGTTTCCACAAGTATTAAGAGTTTCCATTGTTTCATATATTTGAATACAGTATTATACAAAATTTTAATTTTTGACTGTTTGGTATGTCTAAATTAGAATGAAGTTGGTCATAATATCTCTTTACATCTGTCTGACCTCTACAGCATCTGTGATCATGTCTCTTTTTCATTGTTTCTTTGTGATTTCTCTCTCTCTCTCTTTTTTATTTATCTGGCTAGATTTTTTATTTATATTATGAGCCTTTTATTTTATTTGCCTTTTTAAAAAAGCAACCTTTATCCTTTGTTTATCTTCTGTGTCTTGTTGGTTTTCTATTTTATTACGTCTGTATTTTACTCTTATTACCTTTTTTCTTCTGCTTTATTTGCTTTATTTTTTATTTCTAGTTTCTTAAATTAGAGAATGCTTTTTTTATTCATATTAAGCTTTATTCTTTAATCATGTAAGCAAACATACGTTTCCCTCTAAATATCGTTTAGCTCTTTCCCACAGTTTAAGATCATAATAATCTCATTCTAAACACTTTTTACTTCCTATTATGACTTCTAATTCATGAGTTATTTAGAAATGTGTTTTAAAATTTTTAAATGTTTTGGTTCTTAAGTTGTCATTTTGTTACTGATATCTAAGTTAATTATGTGTGACTAGAGAATCTGTTGTATGTTTTGTCATTCCTTTGGTATGTTTTGAGACTTTCATTATGGCCTGGGGGGGGGGTGTCTAACTTTAGTAGTGTGTTAAGAGTGCTTGAAAAAGTTTATTATCTAATTGACCCATGCATTATTTTATATATAATCATTAAGTTAAACTTGTTAATCCTATCATTTAAGTATTCTATGTTTTTAGTGGCTATTTTTTATTACTCTAGCTCTCACTTTCTTACCATTGACTGAGAAGGCCTTAATGCATGCCTAAACCTTAGGATTCTTCCCAACACTAGGACCCTGACATCTCTTTGCCTAGAACATTTAATTTAGAAATCTTGTCATTGTAATTTCTTTCTCTCCCCTTTGAGACATAATTTTTTTTAAGCTTCTTACCAGTTTCACAACCCAAAAGTGTCTTTTTCAAGGACCTGGGAACCATCCCTTTAAAACATAATCATCAAGAAAGATAGTACCCCTAATCTCTTAGTCTCTGTGAGAGGGTACCTGTCATTAAGATACTTATTTTGTGGTCTCAATGTTTTATCATGTAATTTTTAAATCACAGGCATATTATTTTTATATTTTATAAACAATGCAGTCCAACATTCTTTGCATTTTGGATGAGCAGGTAGTCCATTTATATTCAGAATTCTTACTGATATATTTTGAGTTCTTTCTACTTTGTATTTATTTTACATTTTTATTTATTTTGTTTTTGTTTCATCCAATATCAAGACTGATAGAGGAAATTTTCCTTGTTCTTTTCTGAGGATAGAGTTTATTGTTCATTCAATATTTTACAAAGGATATACCTCTGGTCCCAGAGCATCTGGGGGACACCCATTTAATCTTAACTCGAGTGGATCTTTGGAGTTATCTTCTATCCCTAAGGTTATATAGTTTTTAACCAAACAGAATCTGAAGTCCACCTAGAATTTTTTTTTTTTTACAGACTTGAGATTCTTATTTACTTTTATTGGCTTTAAGCATGTTGGCTTCCCCCCCCCCCCCCCAGCATTTATGTATTTCAGAAGGTCTGACTGCATGGTGCTAATCATTTTCTAAGTATTCTGTAATTTGTATTTGTATTTCCTCTTTTATTAAGAGAGGAATTTAAGAGAGACAGTTTTTAAAATTCTATGTAGATGGGTTTTTGAGTTTACATGTCTTATTTTACTTTTAGCTTAATTTCCTTATGCTCAGCTTCTACCAGGTTTTCTATAAAGTTACTATGCCAGTACTTTCCAGGGTTTAATGTGGATACAAATCACCTAGATATCTTGTTAAAATGCAGAACATTTTTCAGTAAGTCTAGATAACTTTCCAGCAGGTTCTCAGATAATGCTAATATGCTGATACTTCTGGTCCATGGACCACATGTTGAACAGAAGGTCCCATTTTATTATTTCAGTAGTTTTTTGAGTAAATTTTGACCGAGACTTCACCTGTTCCTTAACTAAGTGGTCACAGCTTTCGTTTACTACAACGTTGTCCAGTAATTTGGTGTCTAAATTAAAGGACTGTATCTTATTTAATCCTCACTGTGAGGTAGTTTTGGAATTTAAGTGAGGTTTGATGGGGTGAGGTCCGGAGCCTGCTGGCCAAGAAAGAATTCTTGAGACGTCTTTGGTGCGAAATGGTGGTTTATTAAAGCATGGGGACAGGACCCCTGCGCAGAAAGAGCTTCTGCGCTGGGGTTTTGAGGGGTGGCTATTATGTACTATGGGGTTGGAGAGGTAAGGGAAAAGGGAGGTTTTGAGAAAGAACTTTCATACATTAAAGAAGACTCACAGGATAACTTTGTCAAGTTAAGTTTACCCCTCTAGTAAGGCATTAACAGTAAGATAGTTGGGAGTTTCCTAGAGGAATGTTACATTCCTCTGATCACAGGTCCTTATCAATGGGCTGCAGTTTTAAGAGAAAGTTGCTTTGATTTGCATTTCCTTCTTCCTCAGCCTCCCTCAATTTTATGGAGGGGAGGGTGCTGTTAGGGCTTCAGGAAACTGAGTTATGGATCTCTGGTAGTTAGGCTATTGATAAGAATGGTTCTTCCTTGTAAATCTCAGATATGTGTAAACTGAGCGAGTCTTGCAGGATTGTAATCTCTATTAGTTAACTATTTGTTTTTCCTTTCATTAGCTTTAGGGAGCCAGGAGTGCCTGAGGAATGTCACATATATCCCATGGGGGGTGGTTTGTGGGGTGTCAGATTCTGCTTTGATCTCAGCTAGCCTTCTGCTCCCTCATCAACTGTATCATCACCAGTAGATCTGAAAAGTTGGTTTCCATGCTGAGAAAAGTGAGTCCCATTCCACAGTGGCATACCCCTGACAATTCCCAATCTTGATTTTTCTGTCACATATATCCTTACCAGATGTTTTCCAAAAGAATTGAGGGGGTGTGCAGGGCTAGGTGTCAACTTCAGTTTAGGTAATTAGCTCTAGAACACTTTTTCCGCTGAATCTGTTGTGTCCTCTTTCTCAAGGGCTTGTTCTGCTTACTTTGGGTGTGTTTTTCTTTCAGATTAAGGTGAAAATTGGCCTGACCTTCCTTGAAACTCTCTGTGTGACAGTGTTTCTGAGTGTTGTTTTAACATTTGGGTGTCTCTTTTCTGCTGACTGGTTGGCATCTGTGAAGATCCATTTTTTTTTTTTAATTTTTATTACAGATTTCTCTAGTAGGTTACTAATGCATTATAGTATAATACAAGTTTTGAGAAATCTTTGGTAAAAAAATCTGTTTCACTTTGTTTAAACCTTCATTTCTCAAACTTAGCCATAAAATTCTTCGTTTTGGTGGCAAAGGCATCCTTTTTCATTTCACCAATGTTGCTGAATTTTATATAGGATACAAACATATACTTACCAACCAACCACAATCTAAATTTGCACTAAGTAACAATTATTATACTAAGTACTTTAGAGACATTATCTCATTTTATACCAAAAATCACCCTATGAGGTATTATAAGCTCCATTTGATAGGAGGGAATTAAGCAGAGCCTTAGTAATTTACATGAAATATTTAATATTCAGGACAGAGCTCTAATTTAATTTAGGCTCCCTGGCTTGAAAGTAGGCTATGTATCTTTTGAGGATGCCTTACCGCTTTTCAGGTTCCCAACATTGGCCCTTTCCTTAGCAGAGGGACCACTCAGCTAATTCTGACATTGTTTAAAATAAAAAGATTTAAAAAATAAAAAGGCGGGGTGGCAGTTACTGAGGGTTGTGGGAGACTAGTGAGCGTACTTTACCAATAAAGTATGGCCCGAAGGGTGTGTTGTCACCTGCTAGATGTGGCTCGGTCCCAGAGAAACATCAGTCTCAGAGATGTTAATGCTAATTTTACAGGTGTTTGTCTGCTTTCCCAGGGCAGCTTTGCAAAGCTGATGAAAAAAAGGTGACATGGTAGGAGATTTCTGACTGGCGCACCTTCTGTGAGAAGATGGAGAGCCCTACTCTTAGCCAGTAGTCAAATCTAATTTCAAAACCAAATGAGAATAATAATGATAATAAAAGACCGAGAACACCAGTTTATTACACCCCATTGTGTTTATAGTTCTTGGTAACAGCAGGGGAAAAAAAAAAAAATCCTGCAATCAGATTAGGACAATCTGCATAACAAAAGTATTAACAAGAAACAGCGGAGGCAGGAAATTGTTGATGATTTTCATTATCTGTAATGCTGCTGAGAGCTTTATTTGTCTTCACCTTGAAGCTTTGGAGAAAATCTGACTCTTATAGGCAGCATTAGCTTCTTTTCTTGAAACATCTTGCTGTTTAAATAAGCATCAAGCCCTTGAGGTTATTTTGAAATGTTTTCCTTTCCCAGGTGCCTGGAGTTTTCTGTTATGAAAAGAGACTCATATGAGAAAACCTGGGGTGCTCTAGGTGCCTGTTTATTTCTCAGATGAACATTTTTGTCATATTTGAAATTACAAGATTCCGAGGGGCTTGAATGGAGGGAAGAGTGTTAGCTTCAAATACCAGTTCTCCCACTCCAATGAAGGATGTTGGGCAATTAACTTGGTCTAGGTTTCCTCCCTGTGATAAGGAACCATAGTACCTATCTCATCAGGTTATGGCAAGAATTTCAAGGAATTATATTACATATAATAACATATAATCAATATAATAACTATTATATTGATGTAATTATGTGATAATTATAATAATGTATGTGTGTGTGTGTGCGTGTGTATAAAATCTCCAACCACATTAGACATTTCATGATTAGGGGCTAGCCTCTTATAAGTCTCGTGAAGATTTGCTTAGGGGAAGAACATGCTTTGCTCTCCTGGACCACGCTAATATTTCAGATATTAGCCATGCATTGGAGATAACTTGAATGGTCCTTTCCAGTTAGTAGTTATGGTTTTTTTTTAAGTCAGGGATATATACAGGAGCCAGTTTTGGAGAAAGTTAAATGCAAGACAAATAAGCAATTATCAAGATTGGCTGGAGAACTAGATTTTTCCAATTGAGCTGGAATTGGGAGAACAGTTCTTGGACTCACATTTTCCTCCATTTTTGGTAAGATTATCTTCACAAATGTATTTTTACATACAAAGATGAAGGGGAGGAAACATTATTCTCTACTCTCAAGGTCTTCCACCTGTACTAAGAATTAAATTTATGTGAGACAGATTAAGAGGGGGAAAAAAACAAAGCTTTATTACATGCATACGGAGGCCCAGTCATGACACTGAGACGTAAAGAAATGACGAAGATGTGCGGTTTTTATACTTTTTAAACAAAGAGACAGTAATTCTGTGAGAAATTGACAGGACAGAGAAAACTTCACTTTGGGAGCTTCAGTTAGTAAGGAGTTTTAAACAGAGTTTGGACCGTAGGGGTCCAAAAAGTTACAAGAGTTGTTTATATATAGCCTTCTTGGCTCTAAATTTCCTTTCCCTGGTGATAAGAATGCCCCTTTATCTCCTGGTAAAAGGTAGCCTTCGTGAAGTGTTTTAGGGGGGTAGAGGAGGTCACGAGTGTCCTTCCACAGGCTGTATGTTAAGTAACTTTTATTTTAAATAATCAGTATGCCAAAGTGGCGCATTTTGGAGTGGCCTGATCTTGGCCCCTACATAGGACAGATGTTCAGATTGCTTGTCATATCACGTGTTGGGTTATAAGTCTTTATGACTCATGCACTAACAAATTAGTACAAAATCAGAGTTTTTTCATGATATCCCACTAACTTTGAAGTTGTCACTATCAAAACATCAGTTTAGATGCCACTCTAATGAAATAGTCTTTCCTCTGTGTTTTTCTGCTATCTCTAATTGAATACACTGTAATTAACAAGGTGGCATTTGAAAAGGATGGCTCTAAGTAAGATAGGTAGGCTAATTCATCTCCCAACTTCTTTCAACATTTTGCCTTTCTATTCTTCTATCTTCTGATTCTCGTGCAGCTCCTTTCTTGGAATATAATTCTTTAAATGCTTTATTCTCACTTAGCTGTCATTTGGAAAACTGTCTGATAAAGTCAACTTGCCTTAGCATGATGCTGGAGAGGAATTCATTTCTGTCAGACCCCGTCTCCTGCTTCAGTCAGGCCCTGCATCTAGCCAACCACAGCAGAGGAGCTTACACACTTCATCATTTGAAAGCGTTAGATGAGCTGGACTATCACTTGAAACCAGAAGTTTCCACTTAGCAGCTGATACTATTCACATAGATCACAAATTTCGGAGCTGGGTGCAGGTGTTCCTAAGCAGGATGCTTAGAATTATGAAGGGAAAAAAAAAAAAAAAACTAAAATAAGATCCTGAGAGAATCAGAAGTAAGATTCTGCTCTTATTTATAGACATGAAAGGTTTTTTCCTTGAAAATCCAGATGTTTAAGTACTGGAGTGTATGTTGTATGTACTTATGTATACCTGTATGTTCCTTATATATACTTGTATGTAAGTGTGTATGTATGTGTACTTGTGTGTAAAAGTATATGAAGGAGTGTGTGTGTGTGTGTGTGTGTGTGTACATAACACTCAACTTGTGCACATACCCACATAACTAACCTATTATCTGGAGAGTATATGTTATCTTAGACGTATCATAGACAATCCATTTATAACTGTGAGTGATTCCTTTCCCCTTCTGATAATTTACAGTAATTACAAGTCTTTCTGCAGTTGTTTAGTTTAGTTTTAAATATATCAGGAAGCCAAAGTCCTTTGCCTACTACTTGCTCTGTTTAGCACCCTCTAGAATTTAATGGCTGTATAATCTTGAACAAATTACTTAGCCTCATTAAAATTCATTTTCCTCATTTGCAAAACAGGGGACATGTAACTAAGAAGCCTATAGTGAGTTGTGCATAAAAGGAAACATGTAAAAACTACACATGGTCTAGCATATATTAGGTGTCTAATAAATATTAATTATTATGGCTTTTGCTATAATTATTATTACTACTACTTTATTATTGTTAGGCTTTTTCTCGTCGCCAATGAAATCAAGACTGCAAGGCAAACGTGGTTCAAGGGATGAACTTTATTGCAAGCACCCTCCGGCGAGGTTCCACGACTCAGGAAAGAGCGGTGAGTCGGGGAAGTCGCGTCCAGGGCAAGGCAGCGAGGGTTTTTATTGGATACTGCTGGAGGTGGGGAAAGTCTGTCTTGGAGAGTCGCGGCAGGTTTTTATTGGGTACTGCTGGGGGGTGAGGAAAGTCGGTAGGACGGGTTTCGGTTTCCCGCCTAGGTTTTGGTTTAAATCTTGGCGGGAGAGTCGGTTATCTTGGCGGGAGAGTCGGCCATCTTGGGTGTCTTGGCCCCTTTTTCTCGGCCAGCCCAACAATTATTACCACCACCATCACTACTAGTATAACATTCAGCACATGTAGTCCATGTAGTTTCTGTTGTTCCTTGGAGCTTCTCTGGCTAGCTATCTCCAAATATGTTACAAATTCAGACGTCAGAAAGGAATATATTGATGTTGGACATTTTAAATAAAAGCTGAAATTTTATGAACTGCTACAAAGGACCTCCGTTCATGCCAAGTTTCAATTAGGAAGTGAGAAATATTTGTAATATGAACAATTGCTCCTAATTTATCTGGCCATATGACTGTCAGATTTTATTAATGTGAGACTTACCTATAAATCTAATATTGAAATTCTGGCTGGGGGAAAAAAGTACACATCTCATGAGTTTCTGTGATTGAAAAATATTTTTAAAAGTCATTTTTTTTAATTATCATTTATTAAATGTCAATTGTATGTCAAGTACTCTTTTAGATCATTTATATTTTGTGAAGTTTAAAAATACCTGCATTTATTAATATTATCATGAATGCATACATGAAGTTTTTGGAGCAGAGAGTGTTATTATTTATAATAATAACCACATGGTTCCCTTGTTTCCAGTTCTTACACTTGGGATGATGTGATGAGAGCCAGGTAGATTAAAACTTTATATACATAAGGAGTCTGTATGTTAGGTGAGGAATCCTGAAAAAATGAATGTGGGTTCTTATATATGTTATCTCCCTCCCTCCTGATAGAGTATGGCTGGAAACATAATGGAAGGGATCCTGAGTTCTTGCTCTGACCTGTTGGAGTATAAATAAATCTCTCCAAGGGAAAGATAAGACTAGGGTCTCCAGCTTTACAACCCAGGGGCAGGGGGGTGGCTTCAGTCTCACACTCTAGAGTTCTTTCACTATGTAAATCAGTCATAAATTAACTCCATGGGTTGCTTTTAGCCAAGGTCAAGTTTGAGTAAAATTTACTCAAAAAGAGCCCTATCTGGGCTGAAACATAAAAATATTTTCTCCACAGCCCCAGATACATATTATTAAATTTAAACTCATACAACACTGTTTTATCCCCATATTTCTTTTCCAACAGGGGAATTGAGGGTCAGAAAGTTTAAGTAAATTATTTTAAGCCCGTGCAACTAGTCAGGAGAAGATTTATGATTAAAACTGAAGTTTGTCTGATGTGAAAGCTTTTTGGTGACTAAAATGCTGGTTTGAAAGACAAACTTCAGGAGCACATATTTGACACTTTACTTTTCATCATATCTACACCTAAGTGACCCTGAGGGTAGTTACCATCTTACTTCCTGTTCTAAGGTTTTTCTGAGATAATACACAGTTAAACACTTATAGACATCATGGAAAAGGAAGAAAAAAACAGTGGGACAAGAAGAGTTAGGAAAGGGAGATTGCAATTTAAGAAGAAACATGGGGTTGTGTTTTGTTTTCAGTTTTTTATTTCATTTTTTCCTATCTTGTTCTATTAATTTGTTGCTAACGAGGTTCACCTGATTTTGGGAAAGTTATTTTTCTCTGCACAGACTTGGCTGGCTCCCCATTCCAGTGCAGAAGTGTTTTCTTCTATTTGTATTATTTTGATATGTGCTCAGAATATGCTTGCAGCCACTATCATATCAGATCCTGCTCAGGGGTGTTACAAAGATGCAAACAATCTAGTGCCGATCTTCTTTTCCAGGAACTAGCATTAAAACCTAACTTTCATAGGAGATAAATTTTATACAGGTGGAAGGGAGATATAGACTGCGTTTTGTAATCATTTCCATGAAAGAAAGAAAGTATGCCTCTTGCCAATTTTTGCTCTGTATCGTCTTTAGGTGGTGGTATCTTTGAGAAAGGCATTATGGTTTCAGTTACCTGATCACCTTGTCATCTATCAGTATGTTAAAATATTTTTTATTCTTGGTTTACAGTTTTGCTACAGTAAAAAAAACAAAGTTGGTGACAGTGTCAGATATTCTAGTATATAATTATGTGTTTAAAACCAGGTTTTCCCAGAACTTTAAGCAAAACCAGTATTTATCAGGAACCTACAGAATCATGTTTCTCAGCAGACTCTCTGCCTCTAATGGTCACATGGGACCAGGAGTATTATTGTGATTTTAAATGTTGTGCTGACGTATGAGTTATCTCTTAATGTGATTTTTAGGGCTTGAAGATCCTTTGGGGTGCCCATCCTTGAGAAGGGTTGGAAGAGGGAAGCCTACAGCTAGGAGTTGACCTCACTAACTTATTTCCAGGCCCTACCAGCAAAATAACAGCATTGTCACTGGTCAGTGCACGTGCCTAAGTGTGTCTTGGTGCAGCTGGAGCCTGGTCAGCACTGGCCATAAGAGATCACTAGAGATTGGGATGGGTTGGGTTGGAAGGAAAATAACTCTGCTCATTGCTGTGCTTGCTATTTCCATGTGGGGGAGATAGTTGGGGAGGAAAGGGAAGGAATCCTTTAATTTCCTAGCACCGCCTCTTCTACCTTCCTTGGTTTCGTGTTCTCTGGGAACTGAATTAAGTAGAGTAATTTGCCTTAAACAGTTGACTTTTTTTTTTACTTTGGTCCACTAGAGAATAGGAGGGAGGTTGCAACGGTGGGTAGTGGGAGGTATGGAATGGGAAGGAAATCAGTCTCTGTGGTATCCCTACTAGTTGTCAGGCATTTTGCATACCCTCTTATTTAGGTCTTATATTACCCATGCAAGGTAAGTAAGCAGTCATTCAGTCCTCCATTCATTCACAGGTATTGAGTACCTCTTACGTACCATCCTAGGGGCCAATTGTTAATATTTCTAACTTAAAGATGTGGAGAAAGAACCTAAGAGAGGTTAAGTAACTTGCTCAAAATTGCATAACTAATAAGTGGAGAAATAGAATTCAAATCCAGGACCGTTATTTCAAATGATCCCTGAGGATTTCCTCTCTTTAGGTGAGAAGTAGTAATGGTTAAGAAACTTAATAAGGAATTTAATTTGTATAAAGACCCCTGTTACCTGGATCAGTTTCTCCTGAATGATTAAAGCTAAAAGGGTATCTCTATCTAGTTTGTGTGAAACTAAAGTGGAAGTATGTGGACACTATGATTGTTTCATTTTCCTTCTTTGTTTCCAATTTCCCTCCATATCCCCTCCATTCTCGTGACCCCAGGTACCAGGGGCACCTATGTCTTTAACACCTCCCTCCCACACATTCCCCCCCCCCACTTTCCATCATCCATCTCTTCTTCTTTAATGTGGGCAAGTCATGAATTCTTGATGGATCACAGAGTGTTTTGTACGCTCAGCATCAAGGATCCGTTCCAACCATGTTACTAACCCCTAAACCCTTACTAGGTAGAAATTTGGAGTTCTTACTGTCAGTTAATCTGGCCGTTTCCCTAAACCAGGTTCCATATCAAAGATTCCATTTAGAACCAAAATAATTTGCAATTCTTTACGCAAATAATTTGTAAGTCAAATTTGTTATACATTGAATAATCCTTATATTGACACTTTTTATCTGTAATAATAGTACTTATGATTTGGAAATGATGTGTAGAGAATTAGAGAAGATTTTTGTGGAAGAAAGCATGAGATATTTTGTTCAGTGTTTTTAAATTTTTGAATTTAAACTACTGTTTCTAGTTTAAAACCACTTTGCCATGGTTTTTAATGGGTTATATATTCAGGATTTAGAAAAATGGACCTGTTGCTTGGGAATATTGAATGACACAATAACGAAGTCAGTCCTTCAAAATGGTAACTTTAAAAAAAATCTTGTTGTGATTTGATGGGAGTTTCTTTGCAATTCTGTGTTATTTTAATGGACAGACATCTCAAGAATGGCTGTGGTAATGTAATTCACCACCAGTTCTTCCGTTATGAACCGAATGAAATTTTTATTGCCTGCAGAAATCAATCCCTACCCCTGAGACACTTATATTAGTTAGAGAATGAATGAAAATTCAGTCTTTTTGAAGTAATGAAGCAGTGCAGGAGTAGAACAAAGCAATATAGTAATGAAGGCGAGAGTGTTCCCTAACTTCTAGCATACAAATATTCAAGTTCTTTTACTGTTAGAAATAAGAAAATGCTTATGAAAAAAATCACTGATTTGTAAAGGTTAAAAGGCTCTCTTCCTCAACTGGAAACCTGATGAAAGTGACACTTTAGGTTATTTTTAATCCTAAAGATAGAAATTATTTTTCTACATGGATTTTCCTTGTTTTTCCATATCACTTGAATCTGTCATGCTTTTGTGTCCAACTTCTGATCATAGCCTACAAGAAATGATTATACTTTGCTAACCCATGTCTTTCCTAATGTGTTAACATGTTCTTCATTTCCCCAAACTACCATCATTTCTATGAGAAATAATACCTCTAACTTCTTGACTGTTGGTCCTAAATATCCCACAATGGCTTCTAAACTATTATCACTGAGACAGGTTATCAGTGTTTTCTTTCACGTTATTCCAAAAATGTTAAACCCTATGTGAATACTATTATACAAATTATTTGCACATTAAAGTAAGCCGTTAAAAGATTCTGGAATGAACATCTTCCTGAAACCAAGAAGAAAATATTTAAACTATAGTCTGTATTTCAATATCATATGATTCAGATACAAATCCTTTCTCCATTGACATGCAAGAAATTTTGCTTTCAGTCTCTGAGTAGAAAAAATAGAAATCTAAAAAAGTAAACAAAAAATTTTACAGAAGGCATTTTATTTTCTAAAGGGGTTAAGCTCATCTTTCTTACCTCAATGTCTCCATTTGGAGTATTCTCTATGGAGTCTAAATTTAATCAGAAGAAGTTTTAAATAACAAGATGCTTTTGGGGAGGATTTAATCAAATGACCTATAAAGGAAGAAAAATACAGCCCGTTTTACACATTGGGTTAGTCATCTTTTAGGACAATGAGAGTTTGGGAAAGGAAATAAAGCACAAAAGGAGGTCAACCCTCACCTCACCCCACCTCTTTTTAAGTTCTTACTGCAAACAGAATGAATATTCAAAAAGCTTGTTGAATAAAGTAATGAAATACATTGTTGGTATGTTGTTTCATTACATAAGCCATTCAGATGTTTACTCAACTCCAAATGATTTACCAAGGGATTTTTGAGGTGGATAGTCCCTTAGACAAGACACAGTCACTAAGCTAAGCTAGCTAGCTAGATAAATAGATACGGTTTAATATAGATCAACTCTAAATTACCTTTCCTACATCCTATCCTTCACCGTCTACATAGAGTATTGTAGAAAAGGGTACAATATTAGTATGGTTGTGTAGAATCATCAATAATTAGTCCCAGACACAGTACACTGAAAAAGATACACAAGTGCAGAGGCACACATGTACACATATGCAGGCATGTATAAAATAAGTATTCTCTCTCTATAAATATATATAAAATACTTATCTGTCTTGTTTTGTATATATATGTAAATTACTCTGTACCAACATGAGCTCTGTTCAGCTGTTTGGTTGATTTAGAAGCCAGTCTGACAAAAGGGAGTGTTCACTTAGTTAATTTCTGCAGTTCCTAAGATAATACCTTCCATAGGCATGTACTGCATATTTGATGACAACTGCTCTCTCTCCTGGGTCACAAAATAACATTTGGAGTCACTTTATGAACTACAAAAACACTTATAATTTAGACCAGTGCTACTCAGAATATTCTGGTGCTGACCTGCAGTCATCTGTCCACCACAATGAGAACAGTGCAGGGTAAACAATTATAAACTTTTTTTTTTAAGATTTATTTATTTATTTTAGAGAGAGAGGGCACGAGTGGAAGGGGCAGAGGGAGACAGAGAATCTCAAGCAGACTCCGCCCTGAGCATAGATGTGGGGCTCCACATAGGGCTCAGTCTCACAATCCTGAGATCATGACCTTGAGATCATGACCTGAGCAGAAACCAAGAGTCAGATGCTTAACTGAATGCACCATCTAGGCACCCCAACAATTACAAACTTTTGTAGCAATTTGATATTGCTGAGCTGTCCAAGAAGCATTTCATGTTTCTGGTAATTTATCTCTTACTGTATTTATGAAGTATTGGTCTATCATGGATTAGGATTTTTTTTTTTTAATAACCAAAAACATAGACCACTGGTCTATGTTACAATTACTTAAGCCTGACTGCATATCAGGGTTCTCCAGGGGACTTTTTTTTTTTTTTTAAGATTTTATTTATTTATTTGAGAGAGAGAGCCTGAGTGGGGTTGGGGAGGGGCAGAGGGAGAGAGAAGCAAATGCCCCACTAAGCAGGGAACCCGATGTGGGGCTCGATCCCAGGACACTGGGATCAGGACCTGAGCCAAAGTCAGACACTTAACCAACTGAGCCACCCAAGCACCCTCTCCAGGGACTTCTTAAAAAGCATAGGATGTTTAATGATTGGGGTCTAGAGCTCTGTATATTAAAAAAATCTCCAGGTACTTGATGAATATCGAGTTTGGAACATCTTTTATATGGTATCCTTTTTAACTGCTGCATCTAACTATATCAAGACTTGTAAGTTCTTGGTGATTCCAGTAGAATATAAGTGCCATGTACACAGTGATGCTGTCTTCACTGCCATGTCTTCACCTAGACTGATAGTTGATATATACTAAGTCATCAGAAATACTGGTTGAATGAATCAATAAGTAAATGCATACCTTAGGTCCTCAACTAGATTGTAAGAAAATTTAAAACAAGGGTCACGTCTTTTATTTTGTGGCCTTTAACAGATTTCTTTATATAGAAAACAAAAGAAAACCTCATTTTGTATACACATATAAGTAGCTTCCCATAATAACAGCAAATTAATTTCTCAACACCCCAACATTGCAACCCCAAGTACCACTCCTGATCTTCCCAAATTAACAGATAATATGATTTTTTTCAGGCAGATATATCTAGGAATCCCCAGGCATTTACTGGTATCTCTGAATCAATTTGGTCAGTATCACCCATTGCTATAGAGGAAAATTTGACCACAACTACACAAGACCAGAGGAGCCCACAGCCCATGGCACAGCTGCTCATTATTTCGGAAGGTGGCTGCTCTTGCTGTAACTTGGCTGGTGATTTACTCTGTAACACATTTTATCTTTACATAAACACACAAAGTCCTTTTAATGTCTTTGTGCCTTTTCCCAATGCCATGTCTCATGCCTGGGATACCATTCTGTTCTTACTCACCAAACAAACTCTTCTACGTCTGATTCAGCTGAGAAACAACCAACTCTTCATCAAAGCTAATTGCTCTGCACCCCGTTTTCCTACCGTAGTTCTTAGTCACCATTGCAAACCTCTGCTGCATTTCACTTTCCCTGTGATGCATTAAAGCTTCAGTCTACATTCTTCTTCCTCCCCTACTGAGCTCCTCCTGGGCTCAGAGCATATCTCATTGGTTTCTGTTTCTGTATCTGAGTGCCAGCTTCAGAGCAGATACTCCAGAGATGCCATATAAATGTGAGAATCCTATGGCCATTTTTCTTCTATTGAGTGTCAGATTTAGGAAAGTTAGAATAGAAGAGAATAAAGACTCTCTGGCATTCAGATGCTATACCTCCCGTGGAGAAATCATGAAAGGGTTTTTTTTCCCTCTCAGATTTGAATGGGCCGCCCTGTCAGTGAGCCTTGCTTCTAATGGGCCCCTGGCTAAGAACCTGCAGTCTCTCTCTTTGTGAGGGTATTAATTAAATTAGTTTTGGTGCCTCCAGAAACATATCTTTCTTGCCTGTCTCCTTTTGTTTTATCCACACACAAATACAAGCAGCCAATACCCTGCTGCTGAACTTAGTCTCTTCAGTTTTCAATAAAAGAGACACATTTTCTTTCAATATTCCTGCCTTCTCGACAATCTTGACATCGCTCCCTTTATTTTGGCAAGATAATGGATTTTTTTAAAGTAACAGCTACTAATAAAAGTTCGTTACTGATATCCCCTTCAGCACTTGCATTATAAACCATTCTGGTCAGTTTTTTGTTCATATTATCAAGGGGGATTTCTTTTTGTTCCTTCTGTCCATAAAAACAGGCAGATTTCATCTGCAATGTGCTTGTATGTCCAGTTCACCTTGCACTGAGGGTGTGGCCCTCTGGAGTCCCAGCTTGATCCTTGAAGAGGATCTCCTCTTCATTTCCCATCTTGTAGGAAGTGGGAATCGTCTTTCGTCCACCGTTCTTGTAATAGCCGCAAAACAGAAATACAGGGTCACCAGGGTGAACAGTCGCCTCCAAGTGAAAGCCAATTGGTGAACACTTACTTATCTCTATAAATTTCCTCTTTCACTTCATTTTTAACCCTTATTTATTCTTTTGGGAGGGGGGAATCAAGCCATTTTATTGAGGGGCCTTGGGAAAGGATCACAGGGATTGGGGGACAATGAGATCCAGTGTCCTCAGGCCAGCTGGGATCTTCCAGCTTCAGGGTCATCAAAAACTCCTATTTCTTAATTTCTTGCGAGCTCAGGGGAGAATTTACATGGATTAGTATTTATTTTCCATAATTTTTATTTGTGTTCAGTGGGTATAATTTGTGGGGTATCCACATAGTATCATGCTGATAGACCCTGAAGTCTAAGCACATTTTCTTAGTGCACCCCTTTAGGTAATTTGAACATATAATTTGAATGGTGGTATGGAAGAGGGAAAAATACTTAAGAACAGAATATATATTTATATTTTAATGAATTATTTAGCCTTAACAGTAATTACAAACGAAATAAGAAAATGGTACCAGAGGGTAATAAGTTTGAAATTTGAGAATTAAAAAAAATTTTTTTTTGAGAATACACACACTTCAACCAAAAAAATAAATAAATAAAGGTTAGGGGAAAGAATCTCCATCTCATGTAGGTGTTGAGAATCGTTCATTAAGGTCCTTCTTTTGGTGTTTCTTTTGGCATTTCTATTCAAATGTGGTTTGAATTTGCCATATACATGGATTGCTATAATTTTTTTTGTCTCTTTTACTCTATCAGACTTTCTTCTTTTGGTGCCCACTCTCTTATTTTTTCAAATCTTCTATTTCCCTTTAGTTGATTCTGCTTAAAATTAGTTTCTCAATCTGTTCCCTTCTCTGTGCCTGTCGTTCTCCTTCCAATTTCTCCTTCTCACTCTCAGACACATTAGACAGACATCTTGCTCACAGACTTATTCTTTCCCTCACCTGACCTCAACATTTTTGTTCCACTCCTTTTCTTGATGAAGGAAACAATTTTTATAGAAATATTTCTTCTCTTCTCAATTAAAAAAAAAAAGCATATGAAGAATCTTGGAAACATGGTGGAAAAAAAGAATGACTAAATCCTTGCTGAATAATAGTTGATTTTAAAATGAAGGATGCTTGTTAAATCAAAGATCTCTCTGGTTTTAACAAAATGGGTGAAATCAATAGTATTCTCCATGTTATTTCAATGTGAAGGTAATAGAAACAAAGATCTAAAGCAGTAGCCATGAGAAAAGAGTTCATGGAGCAGAATCGATTTTTATTGCTAACAGTCATGTAAACTGAAATGGTTACAGGCTTCTGAGAGGATCTAAAAGCACGTGGATCAATGTGAGAGCCAAATGTGAAAATGGCTGGCCTATGTCTTTGGTCTCCTTAAGAGTAAATGCATTTCTAAGAGTAAAATGTGATTTTATTTAAAAAAGGGGGGGAGTTAGAGTGTTCTGTGTGACCATTCCCATGTTCATGGTACTTTACATGTCATCGCCTGGATTAACACATTTAATCCTCACAACCACCCTATAAGGTAAATTCTTTTCCTCACCATTTTTCAGGTAGGGAACGTGTTAGGATCAGGTGGCAGCTAGTGGGCAACACAGGCAGCCTGACTCGGTTCTGCTCTCCTGACCAAAATGCCGCCTCAACCTTAAATCTGAGGTGGAAAAGTAACTGGCATCATGTGTGATGACAGTGATCCTTTTGTGCCCTTTCAAAGGAACATTTTGTAGATGCCAGAGTCAAGCTTAAATGGATCTTAGAGAAGATGTTGCCAATCCTCATTTCACAGACAAGGAAGAGAATTCTCAGAGAGCAGAAAGAATTCACTCAAGGATGCCATTTGTCTTTGTGGGATTATAACCCCAGATCACACTGATGGAGACCACCTCTTAATGTTCTGTTCTCTGTTCTTTCCCACACATTATCTACCCAATTGATTTCTCACAACGCTAGAAAGTCGGACACCGAGAATTCTTTGAATAAAGGTGCTCTGGATTCAGAAATCCTTAACTAACACATGGACATGTTGCCCTGCAGGAATAGAACAATAGTTGTTGTTTTTCTTTGGATTTGCAGTTTCATCAGAGGACTTCTCTAGAGATTTTCCAAAAGGAAGAAGCAGAGGAGTACACTCTGGGCCCAGTCTGCCCCTTTCACTCATGCATTCTCTGCCTCGGTAAAAAACATATATGTAGTTGCTCTGTCAGTGAACAGATTACTTATGTCACAAAATTGTTCTTGAGCTTTCAGAACACCATACTTCAGAGAATGGTAGCATCTTAAGTGCAGGCGTTGTACAGCTTGCTGTTTACATCAAAGAGCTTTTTATTCTAGCACCTATACAGGTGAAAGTGCAGCCTATTCAGTCTGTCTTCATGACTGCATGGGGAGCTGAAGCATTCATGTTCACAGAAAACTTTGAAATGAGCCCACAGAGAATTCCCTCCAAGGCCACGGAGCCTTGCAAATTGAAGGTGGGCACAGAAAGTTGCAAAGCAAGTGACAAAAATACAGTGATTATCCATGACACCCTCATACTTCCCAAACCCTGCCGCACCTTGAAAGCCGTCCTTTCTCCTATTGTGGCTGACGACTGTTGCCATATGCCTAATAAAAACTGATACTCTCAGGAGAACTGTTTGCTGTAGACTCGAGGCTCACTCTTTGGACTTTTTGTATTAAAAAAAAAAAAAAAAGCATTTCCTGGTAAATGAAATGCCTTGACAAACAGTTCTGATATGTACAAAGGAAAGTTTCATCACAGTCAAGACCACAATGGGGAGAGTCTACTTTACTATATCTGCATTAAGGAATTTGCAGTTGAGCAAACCATGCTCATTTTCCTTGAGCCACTGAAGTGGAATAATTTACATAGTGAGCAAAAGACTGGCTTAAACAATGCTCTCTTTAGGAACTATGAACACAAACGCTGCCAAAACAACACATATTGACTCTGTGTGTGTGTGTGTGTGTGTGTGTGTGTGTGTGTGTTTCAGGAGAGTAAGATTCCTTCAAATATTGAAAATGTGATTGAATTGTTAACCTCACTCCACTCCTCAGATGCATGTGGATTATTTTCTGCTACTAGAAAATTGTTAAAAAGTCTTAAATTACTGTAATTTGGCACTCATCTTTCCTAGTCATTCTTCAGGGAGAACAGGGCCACAGGTGGCCTCCTTTGGAGAGTAGCATGGACTAAGACAGCCACGCTCAGGCACTGAGCCCTGTGTTTGTGGCTCTCTTGACAGCTGCCTCTGAGGAGCTATGAAATTATCCTCAACTCTTCCCAGTTTAAATAGAAAAAGCCTACTTTTAAATCTGTCCCATTGTTGATTTCAGATTTTTTGATCAGCTAGGGCAGGATTTTTCAGTGTTCTTTATTGCTCAATTTGTTGATATAGTGAAGTAGGAGAAGAGAAGGTCCCAGGCGAATAATCCCATGAGAAGTTGCTCATATCCCTATAAATGTATGTACAACTTTTTCTAATAGTTCAAAATCACTTCTTACTTTAGTTTTGTTTAGGTACCAATCTACAGTTTAGTCTTCATCCTATAGCTTGTGTTTAGGGCAATCAAAGGACTCCACTGGAAAGCAGAGTACAAATTAGACACTTATAGACAAGAAATGTATTATGTGTGTGTGTGTGTGTGTGTGTGTGTGTGTGTGTGATATTCAAGTAAAGTTCAATAGTTTGCCTTTGATAAGATCCCAGTCTCACTATAGAGTTTTCTTAATATATAATTTTTTCTTCCATTATTCCTCTGTGTTTTCCTTCATTTAAAAAAATGTTCAATTTCCTCTTTTGTAGGGAGTCATTGACTATAAACTATTACTTTATTATAAGTTATTACACTTATTCTTTAAATGGCAATAGATTAAAAAAAACTTCTACCTATATAATTAAAATACTGCTGCATAATCAAGATTCTGAAGACTTTTATTTCCAACACAAGGCAAACATCGAATATTTTGAAAATTCTTAGTCTAAAATTCACATAACTATAACTTTAGGCTCACAACCCCTGGTTTTAGAAACTTTCTGCACTGCTCTGCTTTCTTTTCACAATCTTTTGCCACTCCCTTCTTCATCAAGCTGACCTTTTATTTAAATGTTTTTTTTCCAGAGGGATCTTGCTATAATAGAGGCAATCTATTGTTGGACATTCTTTCAGATGACAATTCTGCAGTCTTGGTGTACTTCATGTTGTTACTTAATTGTATAAGAATAGTCAATTTAACAAGGATTTTCTATATCACTTCATTTTGATCTGGTAAGACCAGGATGATCCTTCACCAAGATTTCAGGTAAATATTAAACTAAGGAGACAGGAGGAGGGTAAAGGAGGTATGCGTTCTATTTTTGCCAAGATGGTGAAATAATACAAGTTTCAGTCTCTGTCCTCCAAAATGAACCCTGGGGGAATTATAGAAGCAAAAGGGAAGTATGGGTTTAAGGAGCTAGCAAAGGAGAACCCCTACCCCTCACCTTCCCCAGCCCTCCTCCCAAGTAGAAGGCCATCTGAGAACTGGCTTGCATAGGACAGTTGGATAGTAGCAGCCTGGGTCAGAGCAAAGCCAGAGGCAGCAAATGGAAGAATGGGTTACAACAGTGGTTCTCAAATATGGTCCTCAGACCAGTAGCATTGTTATTACGTCAGAACTTACTAGAGATACAAATTACTGGCTAATCCCAGACCTGCTGAATCAGAAACATAAGGCAGGACCCAGCAATCTATGTTATATAAGCTGTTCTGATAATTCTGATATATGCTAAAGTTTAAGAAGAAAAAGGGTTTTTAAGTCTCGCTTGCCTTTTTCTTGCTTTGCCTTAGGACAGTCATGACCTGCAAGCATTTCTACAGATACCTGCCTCTCTCCAGCAGCTCAGTAAAGCTTAACAGTGCTGTTGCTAGTGGGCAGTTTATTACAGCAGTCGGAAGGAAAAAAAAAAGAAAAACCCTGCTTGGGCAGACAATTACCAACATAAGTATAGACTGACCAGCTATTCTCCAGCATTTATTTCTCCACTAAAGCCCTCAGGTTACAGCCTAGGGAATAGAATGTACCCTCTTTTGTTGATTCACCTCAGGCTTTAAAGAAACACTGATTAGAGTAGCTGCCTACTGGAGGGTCAGCCAAAAAGTCACCAAGGATTCTGTGGAGCCTGAGATACTATACCCTAGGGGCTTATCTCTGCCTCCCCAACTAACCTGGATGGATCCAAATCAGTGTTTTATCTTGTGCCATTAAACATTAACCAGGCTACTGCCAAGAGGACATGGGTTCATCAGACACGAATAAGAAAGAGACTTCTGGAGAGTGACGTTATCAAGATGGCGACACAGGTTGTTCTTGACTTTGCTCCCCCTCACAAGAACAACTAGCAACTAGTCATGGACAAGACACTACTGAGGGATTCCTAGAACACTGGGGGTTGGGCTGCAGCACTCCTTGCACCACAGAGGCCAAAGCAGACTGCATTAGAAGGCTAAGAGGATCTGCTACACAAGTGACCATATTGCCCTTCCCCCACACCAGCACAGCAGCCCTCAGAGAGGTCTCTACTGAGCCTCTGGTTGGTTCCTTCAGTGGGAAAAGAAAGCCTAGGGAGACAACAAGCAACCCCAGCATTGTGGGTAACTTTGTGGGACCCCTGCTCTGGTCTAACCCCAGAGGGATTGCAGGGGAATCTGAAGGGTTTAACCACTGGGAATTTGAGTGACAGAGAACAAAACTCTGAGAAGGGTGAATCCAGAATTCTGAAGCCCGAAAATTATATAATTCTTTTTCTTATAAAAAAGAAAAACAAAATTACAAATACAATATCAGACATGAAAATGAATACTTAGGATGACAAAAGAAATCACAATAAAATACACATTTTTAAAAACTGATAAATATCACGAACATCACTAAATCTAAAAAAAGGACTTTTATTATTTTCTAGCTGACATATCCTTAGAAAACTATTTTCCTTTTTTTTTTTTTAATTCTTTTTGGTCATCTCTTCATCTTTCATTAATTGTATTTTATTTTTTTAAGTAGGCTCCATGTCCAGCATGGAGCCCAGTGCAGGGCTTGAACTCATGACCCTGAGATCAAGACCTGAGCTGAGCTAAGAGTTGGACCCTTAACCAACTGAACCACCCAGGTGCCCCCAAAATTGTATTATCGAAGATAGTTACAGTTTAAAAAAAGGAAAGAGGGGCGCCTGGGGGCTCAGATGGTTAAGCATCCACCTTCGGCTTAGGTCATGATCTCCAGGTCTTGGGATCAAGCCCCGCATGAGACTCCCAGCTCAGCGGGGAGTCTGTTTCTCCCTCTCCCCCTGCTTGTGGTCTCTCTGTCTCTCTCTCTCAAATAAATAAATCTTAAAAAAAAAAAGGGTATTTTAGTTTTTCCTATGATATGATTGATCAAATTTTGTTTTTATTATTGATTTCTGAATGCATAAAATATACAGCTTCACACACTGATGTGTTTTTAATACTGCTATAGTTTTTCTGCTTTGTGCAGATCATAGGACATCTGGTCAATCCTATTTTCATGATTTGTATCAAAAAGGAAAAATTTTATGTTGCATTTGAAATTTTGTAAATTTTCAATTTTTTATTATATTCATAAAAGGAGAGAACTTTCATTTTGAGTAGGGGTTAATGAGAACTTTTAAACAATTTTCAATATCTGATGATTGGAATCATTTTCTACAGATTATTTTCTGGTTTTGTGCATTCCTTCATATTCTCAATGGTGGCCACTGTAGGACATTTTCATATTACAATATGACCTGTTTGATGTCATGATGCAGGATGAATTGACATAGTGTACTATTCCTAGAAGCTATTTTTACACAAGTGCACCTAGTAATAACTTAACCATACTCAGAAGTTGCTACAAATCATATATATTGGAATGGAAATGGAGTGGAAAGATATAGCAGTCTTATTGATTGCATGTAAGTATCTTACTTTTGCATATGTACAAAAATATACAACAATTTGCTAGTGAGAGTCCATGACTCTCAACCTTTATAGTGTAATAGGGTTCTCCAGAGAAACAAAACCAATAAGAAAGACACATGTTATAGATATATATAGATATAGATATATAGAGACCTTTGTTTTAAGGAATTGACTCACTTGATAGTGGAGGTTGGCAAATCTATAATCTGCAGAGTAGCCTAAAGACCTACGGAAGAGTTGGTGGTGTAGTTCTAGTCCAAAGAGAGTCTGGGCAGAATTCCATCTTCCTACAGAGAGGTCAGTGTTTTTCTAACAAGAACTTCAACTGTTTGGATGAGATTCACTCATATTGTGGTCTATGATAATGGAAATAAATTTCCCAGTATTAAAAAGTAAGTTTCAGATAAAAACAGATTCATAGAGCATCAAGAAAAGATATAAACAAACAAACAAAAAAAAAAACCCACACATGGAAATATAGAGAAATTTAGGAATATCAGAAACAAAGACAGAATACTATATAATTATAAAGGAGTACCTACAAAGGAAAAAAAATGTAACTTTGAACTTTTCACTAGGAATACGAGAAGAAAGAAGATAATGGAGTAATATTTTTAAAGTATAAAAGGAAATGATCTATAATTTTATGTCCAGCCAAATTACCATGCAGAGGAGGATATAAAATGAAAATACTCTCAGTCATTAAAAAAAAAAAAAATCTCAGAAGGGTTGTCACACAAAGATCAACATTAAGAGCACTTTTAAGAAACAAGAGAGAAACAATTTTATGAGATGAGGCAAGACAGATGTGAAGTAAGGGTGACCAAATATCAAATATCTTGGGAAAGGTTATTTTCGTTAAAAACAAAAACAAAAAAAACCCTGAAATTCATGGAAAGAAAATAAAAACATAGTCCATCATTGATTCCAAACTTAATTCTAGCCATCATTAATAGGATGAGGGGAAGGAGAAGACCAAATGGACCCAGTAGTGCCCTTGTACTTTACTTGTTAAGGGTAAGGTATCAATAGACATACTTAGAGGGTTAATATTAAATTAGGATTGTGACATTTCTTCCTTCTCCCTTTACTCGTTTTTAACCTGTTGCTCTATTCATGTTTCTTAGATCTAGAGTTTTTTATTTTTTAAGCAGTGAATGAATGAATCATAATGATGACTAGCTTGTCACTACTGTTTCTACAAGGCATGGCCTACTCTCCCCCCCCCCCCCCCAATCTGACACACACAAATAATGAGGCATATTACTTTCATTTTCTTATCTGGAGGTTTTTAACCATGATTGGACTGGGTTAAATTAAATCTCATGTCCCCAGGTTAAAAGCTTTAGGCTTACTTCATTTCCTCTTGTCTCACTGAATATGTTTATTTTTCATTTAATTTTTGACACTAATTCAACAAGACACTGTGAAAGCCAAAATGAATGTATGTACTTTTTTGGGTGAAAATATTCTAACTAGAGTAGTGAATATAAACCAAGCACAGGAACACATATAACTACTCTAGATACTACTCTTATTACTATTATTAAAGATGAATAACATTTTATAATTTATATCTACATATTCATATAAACATAAAATAAGTAAACATAAATATATCAAATTATGCTATCATACGAAAGATCATTATTGCTGTTTTATAGATAGGGAACTTATAGTTCATTTCCTAATTTCCTAAGAGTACAGTAAGAATGTAAGACTTGCTGATTTTCTGTTTGAGTCTCCTTATGATACAGCATGTTGTGATTTTATACTGTGTAGATTGAATATGTTTTTACTACTTTTGCACCTTTCAAGCCAAACTCAGTCAATCCTTAACATTCAATTTTCAGTTTAAACCTGTTTCTCTGTGATCGTATTTGTGAATACATACATACGTACACAGAAGTTCACAGCACACCTTCTGCCTTAATACACACTCAGAAGATGAAGAAAATGCATAATTTTTCCTAATACTTTATTGTTTCTTCTCATAATGAAGACTATAATTTATCAAGTGATTATTATATGCCAGACATTATAGACACTAAAGAATTCCATAATGCTACTATTAGAAAGTGTCTACATTCTAGATTTGAGGCTCCATGAAATGAGATTCATTACGTTGCTTAATGTCTCAGAACCAGTAAATGGCAAAGCTAGGATTCAAATCCATACTGACTCCAGATCCCGTGTGTGTAATAAGTTGGCCCTGCAGCTTGCTGAACATAAACATAAAAGTTCCAGGGATTAATTTTGTGAGTTAGTTCGTAAACAATGTACTCATAGGTAACATAAGGAAGAGTCTATGTTGGGCCTGTTCTTAACACTGGCGGTTCTAGGCCAAGCCTACAAGAGGAAAAGGTCATGGAAGGGGCCCAGGCAACCCCTGAAATACACTTGGAGCCATTCATACAGGGAATTCCAGGTGCTGGGTACCTAGATTGTGGTGGCAAGGGGGACAGGCTTCCGGTAGCATGTCCCCTTGGCCCCATGGACTCCTTGCTTTGTACAGAAAGGTGCAGCCAGATAAGGGTCCGAATGGTACCCAGCTCTGGTTGCCAGGGAAATAGCGGTACATGGTAAGTATTTAACTGTCAAATTTTCACCCAGTGAAAGGAAATGAGATTTCTTATGCCAAATGAAAAGGCAACTGAATGGGACCTAGAGTGTCTTAATTTGAAGAAATCTTTTTTGGAAATTAGTCAGAGATTGGACATTGTCCACATACAAATACTCATTAAGACAAGTGAATTAACTTTACTAGTAATGAAAGCGTTGTGGATTTAAAGCAATAATAATGTCATTTTCATCTTTCAAATTAACGAGGTCTCCTTTAAAATAAGACCAAGCTAAATGCTGGTGAGATGGAAATGAGGCTACCCCTGAAACGTGAAATTAGTGGGAGGATTATCTGTCATCAGCTTTTTTGGAAATAGATTTGGGAATTTGAACAAAATATCTCAAAATTTCCCTATAATTTGGCCCAGTAATTTTACTTATTGAATCTAGTCAAAGAAAATAATCTGGAATGCCTAAAACCATAATATGTGTATATATGTACATGACAGTATTGTATATAATGATTTAAAATGGAAGTAGTCTAGTATTTATATAAAATTTATATAAAATTTAGAATATGTAGAGCACAGGAAGATAGATTATGCCATGTGGAGACATATTTTAACCCATATCTACCACAGTGCTTTGTGCTTTTATGTGTATCAAGGTTACTTGTGACAGGTGGAGCATATTTCTAACAGGCTTGGAAAATTTCTGACTAATTGCAGAAAATTTCTGACTAATTTCAATAGGGAGTAATATATAGGATTTATTACATATATCTAATTGACTATTAGGTACTATTAGAATATGACTTACAGGGGCGCCTGGGTGGCACGGCAGTTAAGCGTCTGCCTTCGGCTTGGGGCGTGATCCTGGAGTTCTGGGATCGAGCCCCACGTCGGGCTCTTCCTCTGGGAGCCTGCTTCTTCCTCTCCCACTCCCCCTGCTTGTGTTCCCTCTCTCACTGGCTGTCTCTCTGTGTCAAATAAATAAATAAAATCTTTAAAAAAAAAAAAAAGAATATGACTTATAGGGGTACCTGGGTGGCTCAGTCCATTAAGCACCTGACTGTTGATCTCAGATCAGTTCTTGATTTCAGGGTTGTGAGTTCAAGTCCCACACTGGGCTCCATGCTGGGCCAAAAAAAAAGAATCTGACTTAACAAAAGTTTTTCATAGCATAGGGAAAAATTTGCATTCTGAATTTAAATTTCAGGGGCACCTGGGTGGCTCCGTTGTTAAGCGTCTGCCTTCAGCTCAGGGCGTGGTCCCAGGGTCCTGGGATCAAGCCCCTCATCGGGCTCGCTGCTCCGCTGGTAGCCTCTTCTTCCTCTCCTACTCCCCCTGTTTGTGTTCCCTCTCTTGCTGGCTGTCTCTCTCTCTGTCAAATAAATAAATAAAATCTTAAAAAAATAAAATAAATTTCAAAAGCAATGATAGCTCTTTTGTGTACAAAATATTATATTCACTCCATAAAGATATGTATAGATAAAAGACTAGAAGCAGTTATTCTAAAATCAGAAATAAAGAGGTAATGATTAAAATAAATCCTGCAGTTCATAGTCATTTAGGTAGTGGGGAGTCTTTAAGTCTGTGTTTTCTACTGGTAAGTCTATAAAATGAAAAACATATTGAGATTATGATTTTGTGCATAACTACAAAAAATGTATGTATTGTTGAGCATTTAAGCAACTTTAAACAGTAAGGATAATATTCCATCGGTTTGGATAGAGTGGTGTTTTTAAGAGCAATTAATGGAGATCAATCATTGGGTTTTTTTGGTTTTTTTTAAATAATATTATGTTAGTCACCATATAGTACATCCCTGGTTTTTGATGTAAAGCTCGATGATTCATTAGTTGCATATAACACCAAGTGCACCATGCAATACGTGCCCTCCTTACTACCCATCACCAGTCTATCCCATTCCCCCACCCCCCTCCCCTCTGAAGCCCTCAGTTTGTTTCTCAGAGTCCATAGTCTCTCATGCTTCATTCTCCCTTCTGATTACCCCCCTTTCTTTATCCCTTTCTTTCCCTACCGATCTTCCTAGTTCTTATGTTCCATAGATGAGAGAAATCATATGATAATTGTCTTTCTCCACTTGACTTATTTCACTTAGCATTATCTCCTCCAGTGCCATCCATGTTGCAGCAAATGTTGAGAACTCGTTCTTTCTGATAGCTGAGTAATATTCCATTGTATATATGGACCACAACTTCTTAATCCAGTCATCTGTTGAAGGGCATCTCGGTTCCTTCCACGATTTGGCTATTGTGCACAATGCTGCTATGAACATTGGGGTGCATATGGCCCTTCTCTTCACTACGTCTGTATCTTTGGGGTAAATACCCAGTATTGCAATGGCTGGGTCGTAGGGTAGCTCAATGTTTAACTTTTTAAGGGACCTCCACACTGTTTTCCAGAGTGGCTGTACCAACTTGCATTCCCACCAACAATGTAGGAGGGATCCCCTTTCTCCACATCCTCTCCAGG
>NW_024426663.1:61556444-61600349 GCF_017311325.1 Ursus maritimus | reverse complement strand
CCACCGCGTTTGGGCGCCGGGAAGCGGTAGCCACCTGCACTGGGGAGCAGGCGGACTCGCGAACCGGCGCCCGTCAGAGTGCAGACTGAGACCGTGAGCCGGGAAGGTGTGCAACCAGACTGAGGGCCGGAGCATCGGAGCGCGCAGGGCGGCTGGTGGTATTAGAAACACAAAAGACAGAGACTCGACGGCCCAGGAAGTGAGGGCTGGGATGCTGGGTGTGGGGCGCACATCCCAGGATGCTGCAGGGTTGAGCAGCACCAACAGAAACAGAGTTTAAGTGGCCAGATAATCAGTGGAGAGCAGTTTGCGATCCCCTGTGTTCTGTGACAGAAGCTGAGATTCGGCCACTGCTGCTCTGACTCTCAGAAGAGGCACAGCAAACTGCCAGGGAGAGCCCCCAGAGAACAAAAGCCTGGAAATACCGGCTCACAGGGTGCCCATCCCCATCCCCCCTCGCAGGGGACAGGGAGACTCTACCCAAACGGGGTTGCCTGAGTATCGGCACGGCAGGCCCCTTCCCCAGAAGGCAGGCTGAAAAATCAAGAAGCCCACATCCCTAAGATCCCTATAAAACAAGGGCGCACGGCGGGGGTCCCGGTCAATAATTTGGGCTCTGGACAACCCCGCAACCTCTCCTCATCAGAATGACGAGAAGGAGAAATCCCCCCCAGCAAAGAAAAGACAATGAGTCTGTGGCCTCTGCCACAGAACTAATGGATATGGATATAACCAAACTATCAGAAATGGAGTTCAGAGTAACAATGGTCAAGATGATGTGTAGACTTGAAAAAAGTATTAACAAAAATGTTAATGAGAATATAGAATCTCTAAGGGCGGAAATGAGGGCGAATCTGGCAGAAATTAAAAATTCTATATGAGCAAAATGCAGTCAAAACTAGAGGCTCTGACGGCCAGGGTGAATGAGGCAGAAGAGACATATCAACCAAATTGGAGGATGGGTTAGTAGAGAAAGCTAAAATAGAATCTGGGCTAAAAAATCCATGCTGGGAATGTGATTCACGAGGAGATTACTGACTCAATGAAGCGTTTAGTGTCAGGAGTCATCGGCATCCCCAAGATGAGGAGAGGTTGCGGGGTTGTCCAGAGCCCAAATTATTGACCGGGACCCCCGCCGTGCGCCCTTGTTTTATAGGGATCTTAGGGATGTGGGCTTCTTGATTTTTCAGCCTGCCTTCTGGGGAAGGGGCCTGCCGTGCCGATACTCAGGCAACCCCGTTTGGGTAGAGTCTCCCTGTCCCCTGCGAGGGGGGATGGGGATGGGCACCCTGTGAGCCGGTATTTCCAGGCTTTTGTTCTCTGGGGGCTCTCCCTGGCAGTTTGCTGTGCCTCTTCTGAGAGTCAGAGCAGCAGTGGCCGAATCTCAGCTTCTGTCACAGAACACAGGGGATCGCAAACTGCTCTCCACTGATTATCTGGCCACTTAAACTCTGTTTCTGTTGGTGCTGCTCAACCCTGCAGCATCCTGGGATGTGCGCCCCACACCCAGCATCCCAGCCCTCACTTCCTGGGCCGTCGAGTCTCTGTCTTTTGTGTTTCTAATACCACCAGCCGCCCTGCGCGCTCCGATGCTCCGGCCCTCAGTCTGGTTGCACACCTTCCCGGCTCACGGTCTCAGTCTGCACTCTGACGGGCGCCGGTTCGCGAGTCCGCCTGCTCCCCAGTGCAGGTGGCTACCGCTTCCCGGCGCCCAAACGCGGTGGCTCCCTCCTCCTTCCGTTTATCTTCATATATCTGTGCGTGGTTTCATGGCTCCCACTTCGTACCTCAATACTCAGTGCTGGAGATGATCATTTGTAGAGATCCAGATGTATCTTCCTGCGTCTCAGGCACATTCCGTGGATGTTCAGGCTGGTCTGGTACCTATCCAGCTCGACCCAGGGGACCGGCTGAAAAAGGGATCCCCTACTCCTCCGCCATCTTAACTCCCCCCTACTTTTTGTTTTTATTCATGTAATATCAACATTAGGGCCATTCGTGAAAATCCATGTCCTTTGTGCCAAAAATACTTTTTTAATTTGAGGTAAGCTGTTGTCTTTAGTACTGTTTCATTATTTTATTCAACAAATCTTAATAGAGCACGCACAATATTCCAGGATTGTATTAAGTACCTGTAATAAAAGAGGATACAAAAGAGAAATGGTCTATATATTTTGAAATTCTTTAGAATTGATGTACCAAATGTAAACATTCCTAATAAGCTCTACATTCATATTTAGTTGTTCCTCAAAAATGCTTAAGAGTGGGTGCCTGGGTGGCTTAGTTGGTTAAGAATCTGCCTCCAGCTCAGGTCATGATCTCAGGCTCCTGGGAATGAACCCTGTGCCAGATCCCTGCTCAGTGGGGAGTCTGCTTTGCCCTCTCCCTCTTCCCTTCCCCCGTCTCAAATAAATAAATAAAATCTTTTTTTAAAAAATGCTGAAGAGTGTCCTATTTTTTGAGAAGAAAAAATAATCAGGTCAAAACCACAGAGACATCATGGAGCCCACACTCCAAGACAGTGGTTGAAATGTCCACAAATTGGGCTTAGAGAGACTGCTTGTGATAGCAATGAACTGGTTGCAAAAAAAAGACAGAAAACTTGGATTCATTGCAGAGTTTGGTAGTGACCTTCACTGTGATCTTCTTCAGCCTATTTGAGTACCTCCATAAATCAAATCTGAAAGAGTGGTTATTTCTCATTGAGTCAAGTCTTAACATTCAGTGTAATCTCCAAACGGAAAGCCTGAATGACTGCAGATGTATTCCAGAGTATGATCAGATGCACTCAGAATTTGATACCATTGAGGGATCAAAAGTGAATAACTTAACATTCATTTCTTTAATATGTGTTACTTCACCTAACAATGAAGAGGAGAGCAGGCCTCATTGTTATATTGTAAATTTTTTTAAAAAATTTTTGATCAAATGAGGAAAACGTACTTGACTTTTTTTCTGGTATTAGTATGTTCTGAACAAGTAGTTATAAATCAAGTAATAGTTGACTCCAGAGGAGGCCCACAGATCTTTTCCCAGCAAGGTTGAACAACAAATTAAATTCAGATTCTTGACAGTTTTATGGTAAATACATTTACTCAGCGCTAGTACACCACGGAGCTGTGATTGTAGAAGCAGGTATGCTACTTGTCAATTTAAATCAGATATTATTTAGAAAAGAATCTCTGCATTATGATATTTAAGGACTGTCACAAGATATAACAGTTGATTTTGAAAAAAAGTTAGCCTGTTCATCGGTGTCTCTTTGACATCTCTTTGAGATCTCCAATAACACTGACAAAAAACAAATGAAAAGAAAACCTCCCTGCTTTTTTCTTATTGATTTCTTAAAGAATAATGAGGAAATAGATTTTGTGTCTGGTATCTTGTAACAATTACTTGGTAAAGAGTCATAATACTTTCATAACAACTAGATGATGCAGAATGAAAAAAATACCTATTACACACACACACACACACACACACACACACACAAATACACAAATATGGCTTGTGGTGAACACATTTTATTAATTGAACCAACATTTTAAAACTCAGGTAGTCATCCAACTTCACCCACTTCATCTTTCTTTTTTTGTTTACATAATAAACATCTACTTAAAAAAGATTTTTTTTTTTTAAGGCAAGGAAGCAGGGGAGGAGCAGGGGAAGAGGGAAAAGAGAATCTTTAGGAGGCACCCAGCACAGAGCCTGACACCTGCCTCCTTCTCACAACCCTGAGATCACGACGAGAGCCATACTCAAGAGTCAGATACTTAACTGACTGAGCCACCCCTGTGCCCCAAATCAGATATTTTTTAAAACAGTGCTGGCAGTCTGTTTTCATCAGTCAAGTTCTTTGTCTTCTTTACCACTTTTCCTAAAAAGCATTTGTGTTTTGGTTTACATTTGGCTCCTTTAGAAAATGTAATCACTTAAAGGAATTTTAAACAGTGTGAAATGATTTGTTCTGAACTTCATCTGTCACAGACATTGATTGCAAATAACATGCCTTTATAAAAACACCCATTTCTTCCAGTACATTATGGTAGACGTAATTATTATTCCTTCCAACTCTTCGCCTAACCTTGCCCCCACTCCTGCTCCCACTGCCACCACTTCCCAAGAGGATTATAGCTCCACGTGTTTTGCCATATTATTTGTACTACCCTGCCCCACCATGGGTAGAATATAATTTCCTATACCTAGTGATATTGAGATTGACCATGTAACTTGTTTTGGCCAGTGTAAGCATTAAAAAATGCATCCTATGTTTCTACTTGCTCTCTTGTGCCTTAGTCATTACCATGAGATGGACTCTCATGTCATTTCTTCCATTAGTTTACTGGTCCTGGGAAAAGGGAGAGAGGTGAAGCAGAGCTGCTTAGTCTATCCCAGTGACCAGAGCCCAATGCAGAGCCATCCTAATTGACCTGCAGATCTGTGAGAATAATGACTATTGTTTTAAGCCTCTGAATTTTGGATAGTATGTTACACATTATTTTGGCAATATCTCATTGATACACCATGACTACTCTTGGTGATAAGTAACATTAAAGAAATTCCTGCAATATATTCTTTCCTTTGGTAGGAGCCTAAGTACATCCTTCCATGAAGTATAGAAAAGAACAATTTTTAGACAAGAGATTACCTGGTTTCTGGTCTTTTCTTAGCAAACAAGTAAAGTGGTTTTTGACAAGGCCCTTAATCTTTCTGTGCTTTTGTAAAATTGAAAATGGTAATACTTTGACACCTAAAGGTTGAGTCCTTAGATTTGCTGATATCTAGATCCAGATTTTTTTTATTACAATATACAGTTTTATGAAAAGAAGCCATATCATTATTTAAGGAGATTCCAACTCCAGCTTTATTACTTGGTGTGGTTGCATAGCAAATTAGTGTCTTTTTGAACTATGGGAGTTCTGAAGCAGGAATTGGGAGACTTGGGGGTAAATTACCCAAAGGATAGGGCCAAGAGCAGCCACTAAGCTGAGATATGGGGAACTCAGATGATCAAAAGAATTTCGTTGTCTGCAATAAGATCCGAGATCAGAACTGGCAAGAGGAGATACAATTCTCTCAGTATGTGTCTAATCCTTTTCTTTTCTTTTTTTTTTTTTTTAAAGATTTTATTTATTTATTTGACAGAGATAAAGACATCCAGCGAGAGAGGGAACACAAGCAGGGGGAGTGGGAGAGGAAGAAGCAGGCTCATAGCGGAGGAGCCTGATGTGGGGCTCGATCCCGGAACGCCGGGATCACGCCCTGAGCCGAAGGCAGGCGCTTAACTACTGTGCCACCCAGGCGCCCCGTGTCTAATCCTTTTCTAAATCCACATGCTTTCTTAACTCTTTCTCCTGAGTCTCAGAGGAACATGGGTATCTTTTGTCAAGTATGTTATAATAGCAGAAGACCATTGTTAGAGTTACGTAACTGCTTCCAGATTTGTTTTCTCCTTTTCATCTTTTGGTTATGGTTTATGATAAGAAATGGGCAAGTACAGGGGGCACCTGGGTGGCTCAGTCGTTAAGCGTCTGCCTTCAGCTCAGGGCATGATCCCGGCATTCTGGGATCGAGCCCCACATCAGGCTTCTCCCCTGGAAGCCTTCTTCTTCCTCTCCCACTCCCCCTGCCTGTGTTCCCTCTCTCACTGGCTGTCTCTCTCTCTGTCAAATAAATAAATAAAATCTTTAACAAATAAATAAAAAGAAAAATAAAAAAGAAAAATAAAAAAGAAATGGGCAAGTACATACATGTTCAGGTCAAACAAACTTAATTACTTTGCCAACTCTTATCACCTTGCTCCACAGGTCAAGTTAAGGAGACGTTCAGCTGAAAGACAAGATTCACGATACTCCCAGGGTGTTATAACAAATAAGTAAATTTACAATTTTTTTCCTGTGTATTTATTCATCCCCCTTTACATCTTATAGGAGATTTGAGGCAAGGAATTGCCACACAGTCAGGGAGACTGGGGAATACAGGCTTTTAGCTGGGTGGCAAATTGCCCAAATAGATGAGCAGAAAGGGAGAATGGGGATTGGGAAGCAATTAACCATTTCTGCCACAGTGATAAATCTCTGTGTTTCACTCCTGAATTTATGGCACTAAAAAATGCTTACTTTTTCCTGACCTAAATTTCTGTTAACTCAACATGTTCATTTTTTCAGACTGTAGCAATTACTATCGGTACACACCCTAAGGTGCTATATACTTGTCCAGCATAGGTACTTCTTGCCAAGTTAATCATTTGTAAGACATGCCTGTTCAAAATACAATGATTTCTTTTTTTTTCCCCAGCATTTCTTTTTTTTTAAGTTTTTATTTAATTTCCAGTTAGTTAACATACAGTGTAATGTTTCAGGTGTACGATATAGTGATTCAGCACTTTCACACTACACCCAGTGCTCATCACAACAAATGCACTCCTTAATCCCCATGGCCTATTTCATCCACCCCCCCACCCATCTCCCCTCTGGTAGCCATCAGTTTCTTGGTTTGCCTCTCTCTCTCTTTCTTTTTTTTCCCTTTGCTCATTTGTTCTGTTTCATAAATTCCACATATGAATGAAATTACATGGTATCTGTCTTTCTCTGACTTATTTTTCTTAACATAATACTCTCTAGCTCTACCCATGTCCTTGCAAATGCCAAGATTTCATTCTTTTTTGTGGCTGAGTATATTCCATTGTGTGTGTGTGTGTGTGTATGTATATATATATATATATATGCATGCCACATCTTCTTTATCCATTCATCAGTCAAAGGACACTTGGGCTGTTTCCATAGTTTGGCTATTATAGATAATGCTTGCTATAAACATCAGGATGCATGTATCCCTTTGAGTTAATATTATTGTATTCTTTGGGCAAATACCTAGTAATGCAATTTCTGGATTGTAAGGTAGTTCTCTTTTTAACTTTTTGAGGACTATCTATATTGTTTTCCAGAGCGGCTGCACCAGTTTGCATTCCTACTAACAGTGAAAGAGGGGTCCTTTTTCTCCACATCCTCACTAACACCTGTTGTTTCTTTTGTTGTTGATTTTAGCCATTCTGACAGGTGTGTGATGATAACTCATTGTAGTTTTGACTTGTAGTTCCCTGATGTTGAGTGATGTTGAGCATCTTTTCATGTGTCTGTTGGCCATTTTTATGTCTTCTTTGAAAAAAACGTCTATTCATGTATTCTGCCAATTTTTTAACTGGATTATTTGTTTTTTTTTATGTTGAGTTGTATAAATTCTTTATATATTTTAGATACTAACCCTTTATCGGATATGTCATTTGCATTTATTTTCTCCCATTCCGTAGGTTGCCTTTTAGTTTTATTGATTGTTTCCTTCACTGTGCAGAAGATTTTTATTTTGGTGAAATCCCAATAGTTTATTTTTGCTTTTGTTTCCCTTATCTCAGGAGACATATCTAGAAAGAAGTTGCAATAGCCAATGTGGAAGAGGTTATAGCCTATGTTCTGCTCTAGGATTTTGATGGTTCCCTGTCTCACATTTAGGTCTTGAATCCATCTTAAATTTATTTTTGTGTTTTGTGTAAGAAAGTGTAAGAAAGCTTTCCAGTTTCATTCATTTGGATGTTGCTGTCCAGTTTTCCCAAACCCACAGCTAATATCATCCTCAATGGGAAAAAACTGAGAGCTTTTCCTCTACAGTTAGTCCGTTCTCATCACTGTTATTTAACATAGTACTGGAAGTCCTAGCCATAGCAGTCAGACAACAAGAAGAAATAAAAGGCATCCAAATCAGCAAGGAAGAAGTCAAGCTTTTACTATTTGCAGGTGACATGATACTATCTATAGAAAACCCAAAAGATTCCACCCAAAAATTGCTAGAATTGATACCCAAATTTAATGAAGTAGGATACAAAATCAATGAACAGAAATCTGTTGCACTTCTTTATACCAATAATGAAGCAGCAGAAAGATAAATTAAGGAATCAATACCACTAACAATTGCACCAAAAACAATAAGATACCTGGAAATAAACCTAACCAAGGATTAAAGGCCTGTACTCTGAAAACTACAGAACACTGATGAAAGAAATTGAAGATGACACAAAGAAATGGAAAGACATTCCATGCTCAGGAATGCCAAGAATCAATATTGTTAAAATGTCTATATTACCCAAAGCAATCTACACATTTAATGCAACCCCTATCAAAATACCAATGGCATTTTTCACATGGCTAGAACAAACAATTCTAAAATATGTAGGGAAGCACAAAAGACCCTAATTAGCCACAGCAATCTTGAAAAAGAATACCAAAGGTGGAGACATCACAACTCTGGATTTCAAGTTATATTACTATAGTGATCAACAATATGGTACTGGTACAAAAATAGACACATAGATCAATGGGGCAGAATAGAAAACCCAGAAATGAACCCACAACTATGTGGTCAATTAATCTTCAACAAAACAGAAGAGAGTATCCAATGGCAAAAACAACAAATGGTGTTGGGAAAATACAGTGATTTCCATTCAGGATATTTAAACTCTGTAACAGACCACAGACATTTCGCTATGTGTTTTTATTTAAGAACATCTGCTTAATACTAGGAACAAAAGGAGGTGACCTATGGTCATTTAATAAGAAGGCATTATGAATGCTAATGGCTACCATGTACATTGGTGAACATGAGACAGTCAACTGTTGAATTTCTAACTAAATTGTGGAATAATTTTGCAGTTGCACTTACCACAGACAATTTTGAAGAACCATTGTTTTCCCTAATTGCAAAGGAACTTCTGCAAGAGAATCCTAAAATGTTACAACTATCACACATTCTCTGGGTTAGTTTTATGAAGTTAATAGATTAGTATAGAAAAGTCAGACAAGGGGCACCTGGGTGACTCAGTTGTCTGAGTGTCTGCATTTGGCTCATGTCATGATCTCCAGGGTCCTGGGATTGAGCCCCAAGTCCAGCTTCCTGCTAAGCAGGGACTCTGCCTCTCCCTCTCCCTCTGCCTCTCCCCCTGCCCATGCTCTCTCTCTCTGTATGTCTCTGTCTCAAATGAATAAATAAAATCTTAAAAAAAAAAAAAAAAGAAAGAAAGAAAAAAGTCAGACAATAAGCAGCAAAGTTATTGCAGGAATACAGGAATAAGCTTGAGGGAACTCAGCATGGGCCTGAGTTAAGAAAATTTTCAGGACACCATGAAGCACAGCCTCAGGAAAGAAGACACCACAGTAAAATGCTGACGGGATTTCACAGTTGCTCTGTGTCTATGACTGTGGGCTGAGTCCTGCTAACAGAAATGTAACTCTTACTCTAGCTCAATGTAGTTGGCCCTGAACAATAGTATAAATAAATTAATACTATTTTACATTTGTAAGAGTCCTTTCACATCCATAATTTCAGGTTATGTATTGTTATTTACAGATCACATGTAAGGAAATCGAGGCTCTAGGGGATGAGGTACCTTTGCCAAGACCATAGAAACACCAACCAGCACCCTGGAGGCATAAAGAAGAGCCAGCCTGCCTGTGCCCAGAGAGCTAATTGAATATGCCAGGTACTGGAAGATCAACACCAGTTTTATCATCCTGTATCTTTTCTGACCCTGGACCCAAATTTTTATCTCTGTTAGTTCTGATTCCCCGCACTGAATTTCCATGATAACTAAGTCTGTTGCCCCCATGGACTGTGGTGCCGTATCTTCTCTCCTCCTTCCTCCCAGTCCAATCTCATTGAGCACCAAGTTTTGGACCAAAACATTACATTACAGCATTGGCTATACGACAGTAAGTGAAAGAGCTGGGCACTGACCCAAGTCAAAAACACCAAGTCCAGTGGTTTTGCTGACTTACCATAATACTTTTCTGAGTCAACAGTATGATTGCCATTGCTATTTTAAACAAAAGTGTGATTTTGAGCAGATGTTGATTCGCAGATTAAGGTGAACAACTGTACATTCATATGTGTTTAAGGTTTCATGTTATCCCATTGCATTTTCAATCTTACACCATCTTTTTCTTCAGAATAATATTTTAAATGTTTTTGAAATCAAGCTGTGAGGCAGAGCCAAAGACTACATTCATTTAACCATTCATGTAGCTGCTGATCACAATTTATATTTTGGTTTTAGTTAATTTCCAGAATTTATGCCTTTTTGAGGCTGTGTTGTATTCTGTTGTGTAGATGTGTATAGTCAATTCCACACAGTCTCCCACTGTTGAATATTTAGGTTTCTTTTTCTTTTTTAACTATAAAAAAATGCTGTACTGGTGTATCTTTAGGATAAATTCCTAGAACTTATTCCTGGCATTGCTGGTTCAGAGGGTATATGTACTTGTATTTTTTTTTTTTTTTTTTTTTTTTTTTTTTTTTTTTAGCGAAAGCATTTTATTTTATTCTTAGATGGAGTACAAATTCTGCTTTCATTCTTGGATGAGATATAAACATATGACATAATATATAATTCAAAAGGAAAACAGTGAAAATATTACCAGTTCTCCTTTTGATAAGCAGCCACTGTTAGCTGCTCCTTATATATCCTTAACGAGATATTCTGTGCAAATACAAACATATTTGAACGTTTGCATATGTTAGGAATTAGGAGAGCTCTCTTATCTGGGAATATTTATGTTTTCTTCAACGTTGCATTTAGGAGAGCCCAAAGGCTCTAGCTATTATGTCACTGTTCATGTCAGGGACAACTTCTGTATTCTTTCATTGTTCAGTGCCTGCCATATATCAGAATTATTGATGATGCTATTTTTAAAACTTGTGATGCCACTGATTTTCATTTTGTCTTTCTATTCACTCTGTAGGGTAGGATGGCCACGGATATAGGGTACTACATGTTCTGGTCCACAAGTTTTTAAAACATGATCCAGTCCGAACTGATTGCTCTCCAAGGCAGAGACTGTATTATTTCACAAAATCTACTTTTTCTGTCTTCTGTAATGGGAGAATTTAAGCTGGACACATGATTATATGGCTAGGAACTGTATTCCATAAGCTCTCTTCTGGTAGGTGTGATCATGTGGCTATCACTGATGGTGTCAGAGTGGAAGTTAGGTGTATAAACTAATTTCTACTCTGGATTTTGCACATCTTTCTCCACAAGCAGGTACACAGATATGCCTTGAAGTTTTAAATATGCAGCATAGTCCAACAATCTGGATGAGCAAGAAGATGAAAGGAACCTGGGTCTCTGAATGATTGTGTGAAGCACAGATGTCCCAACAACCTCCTTGCTTTACGTGGGGATGTTACATGAGAAAAAAATAGACTTCCACATTCTTTAAGCCACTGTATTTGGTACACCAGTTCATTACAGAGCTTGTCCTATACATTAACTAATACAGCTCCGTACCTGGTTCTCAGCAGACAACTTGTAATTCCTCTGTCTTTTGCTATGTGCATTGTAAACTGCTTTGTTAATCTGCCTCTTCATTTTGGTTGAGAACAAGGGTGTATAAAAGATCATTTCATTGTTTTCATCTGTGCTTGTTTCAAAACATCTATATTGATGGTTAGCTGGATTAGGCATGGAATTCTGGTTGGGAAATAATTTCCCTTCAGAATTTTAAAGTTATTGTTCCATTTTCTTTGTTATTCTGCAAATAGTTCATTTTAATTTATGATTTTTATTCTCTCTCTGTTAAGAGTTTCAGAGTCTTCTTTTTTCCATTAGGGTTCTGAAATTTCTCATTGTTGCCTTTTAGTGTGAATCTGTTTTCATCCATTGTGTTTGGTGCCCAGTGGGCCTTTCAATCTGCCCTTTAATCCTGGGAAATTTCCTTGAATTATTTCATGGGTGACTTTCTTCTGTTTTCTCAGTACTTTCCTAGTGAGCTACTATTTTTTACATGTGGAACCTCTAGATTGCTCCTTTTTTTTCTTAACTTCCCCTCCTCCTTTTTATCTCTTTGTCTTTTTGCTCTATTTTTTTAGGACAAATTAATCTTCTAACCCATCTGTTGATACTTTTCATTTCTGCCATCTTTTTTTTTTTTTTAATTTCTAAGAACTACTTTTCTGTTCTTTAAATATTTCTTTCTTTTATTTCCTGACCTGATCATGGATGTCATGCCTTCTTTTATATTTGGGAAGTTATCAATAATAGTTGTTTTCCTTTTATTTTCTTCTTTCACACAGACATTGTCTTCCAAGTGACTTTTTTCCCTTGTTGATTGTGATTATTTGTGGGTTTTTTTTAAGATTTTATTTGTTTGACAGAGAGAGACACAGTGAGAGAGGGCACCAACCAGGGGGAGTGGGAGAGGGAGAAGCAGGCTTTCTGCCGAGCAGGGAGCCCGATGCAGGACTTGATCCCAGAACCTTGGGATCATGACCTGAGCTGAAGGCAGATGCTTAACGACTGAGCCACCCAGTTTTGATTATTTGTTTTGATTGCTATCTTCCTGTTACAGACCTTCCTTAGATGTTTATGGAATCTTTCTTATCTGCTCCTAGAGTGACTTGAAAAAACTGAATGAATGCTCTGAGTATGGGAATGGGGCTTGCAGATTTCACAGTAGGGTGGATCTCGACAGACCATTGGCTGCCAAGCTCCAGATATCAGTATCTTTATATATTTTTTTCTGGGCTGGTCAGGTGTCCCAAAGAAAGTTTAGAGATTTGGCTGCCAGAGTTCACAGTGTAGAGGAAGGTGGGGGTGGGGGATGGGGGGGTCCAGCCTTCAGGATTCACTGTATATATTCCACTTAGTGCCCCTGTTTTTAGTAAGTCACCCTGGCTCACAACTTTGCTTAGTATGGCCAGCTTGGAGATCCTCCATTTAAAACTATTCTGAAAAATAATCTTTCATATTTCTAATAGGTGGAGTGGGGAGGACACTTACTCCATGTTGTGGAGTCTAGGAGGGTATCTAGGATTTGAAAAGGTTCTCGATCAACTTATACCATATTGCCTTTATTTTGCTCTTTCACTCACCCTTCACTCTCCTTTCCAGGAATACCAGAAGTCCCTGGTGTTGCCAGCTTCTGAGCCTTTCAAGGATTCTTCAGGGTAAGTCAGATTGCTTCCAGCTATTCTCTACTGCAGGCTTAGGAATTTGGTTGTATTACATCTACTTTATCAGTGCCCATACACTTATCTGGTTTTTTAATTTAGTAAATTAGTAGGTGCTTTTCTCCCATATTTGAGATAGTGTATTTTTATTGTTATTATTTTGGTGTTTTCTTTTTAAAGATCCCATTCGTTTCTACTTCAAGAAAGAATAAATTTTAGATGTCTGTTTTCAATGCTATTTTAACCTGAATCTCTGATGATGCTTTTATAAGTCATTTATTTTTCTCTTAGACTAGCAGAGGAGGTAAATCCCTTACATACATTCTTCTATAAAAAGGAAAATGCAATTTTATTATGAAAACTGATGGACATTATTAAGAAATACTCATTCTCTCAGGGAATTAATTAGGCCCAAAAGAATGCTATGAACAGGGATGATAAAATCTTAATGAATCTCCAGTAGGTCTTAGAATCTATTGTTTAATATTCCACTTACTTAAAGGACAGAACTTGTGCCAAACATGTTCCTGGGATAAAAAAACAAAACTATAATCCTGAGAGTAAACTGGTCACATACTGAAATTCATTTACACAGAAATGGTGTAAAAGAAGTTAATCAAATGAATCAAAACTCAGAAAATGGGTTTGTTTGCAGGCAGTAGTTCTTTTACAGGTGACAAAATGGCAATAAGCTTTAAGGATATTGAAAAGTCCTTCTCTGTTCATTGCTAATTGGCCTTCTTTTCAGAAGGAGAATGCTGGTAGGTACCCCCAGAGAAAGAGGACTTGATCTATTTCTACTACTTTTGCCTAAATTGAGTCTACATTAGTACTGGCCCCAAAGTGCTTCTCTTTTTTAATTCCATATTGAGTTCACTGAATCACTGACTGTAGAAAATAAACTTTCCATATCCCCTTGCAGCTTTCAAATGAGAGGTTTCCATGGCATTCAGACTTTCTGAAACCCATTAAAAAGTCTGAGAGGTAGGGAGACTAAAATTGTTACCACTGAGGTCCAATATAATCAGCTGTCCAACTACTCATCAGCTCCAACAGCAGCCTTCTCCCACTGCTTCCTGCTTCTGATACCTCTCTGAGGATCAGTCATATCTGCCAGGACCTAGAGGGAGAGTGAATGATCTAGATTCTAGTTCGCAAGCCAACTATCCCACACAGAACAAGATCATTTCTCACGGATGTGCTGGTGGGGCGTCTGACATTTGCAGGATGTAAGTTGTTGGCATATTTGAAGTGGGCTCTGGGGGCATGTCTCTGCACAGAGAAACCTAACATGAGGATCCATTTATAGGTTCATTCCAGGCTTGTGAAGTATCAGCAAAGCATGGTTCATCATGATGAAACTCTTTTTAAAGCAACATTACAGGTTCATGTGGTCGTTCAGTAGGAGCCGCTAGAATATATACGGTGTCTTGTCAGTCCCCCTCTTCTGTGAGCGTTGTTCCTGAAGGTCTGGCCAGTTGGCCCCTGAAGGGAGATCAAAGGCATTTCAGAGGACTGTTTGCTCTCAGAAGCCAAATACATTTTGATGGAGTATTTAGAATATGTAGAGCACAGGAAGATAGATTATGCCACGTGGAGACATATTTTAACCCATATCTACCACAGTGCTTTGTGCCTTTATGTGTATCAAGGTTATTTGTGACAGGTGGAGCTTATTTCTAACAGTCTTGGAAAATTTCTGACTAATTGCAGGCTGGTGACATTGGAATGAAAAAGAAAAACAACCTATACCTTTCATCGTAGTAATATATGCTCTTCTTGGGTGTCCAGCGTTAGTTAAAGAACCTCACTTTGTCTCCTGCTACAGTTGGCTTTTCCCTCAGGTATCTCTTAAGGTTTTTATGCACATAGGAAGGCCTTGAGACAGCAGAGCTGCGAGTAACTGGTTTGTCTACACTGCCTCCCATCATCCTTTGTCTGGGCTTTTTCTCCCTTCTCTCATTTATCCCAACATCCCCCAAATGCCCTCTGACTCATATCTCTTCATCCCCGAATTTCCTAAGAAATGACCTGTGAAATGGATGTTACTGATGATTAAACTGACAGAGTCATTCTGTATTTCTTTTTAAAATCAGCATTGTGGCAAGGAATGAACTACCCCTTGTGGGATTTCAGATGCCAGTGGAAAATTGGAGGAGTAATCTGAGGCTGGGTGACTTGCAGTTATCTGGAAGTTTCTACACTATCCTTCCATAGAAACATACCTATATGTATCAGTTGGGTTTCCTAATTGAACACTGTGAGAGAATTGGCGACTCCGTTGAAGTGCCTAAATGTGAACCCCCCCCCACCCTCCAGCATTTTCTGCCTCGGAGAACAACTCTAGATTTTGCAGACTACATTAATTGAAAGTAGAATAAATGAGCCAGGCAGCTGCACTTCAAAGATTGATTGATTGATCTATCTTTCATTTATTTATTTGAGATAGAGAAAGAGCTCTGCGGGAGCGGGAGGGCACAGAAGAAGAGAATCTCAAGCATATTCCGCCCTGAGTGCATATGTCTCACCACCTCAGTCTCACCACCCTGAGACCATGACCGAAGTCGAAATCAAGAGTCAGACATTTAACTGACTGAGCCATCCAGGTGCCCCATGGACTTCAAATTAAATAAAAATCATAAGCCAATATGATATGTTTTCACTCTGACACTCAAAAAACTCCCCTCCCTATACATTAATCACCTAGCAATTCTGAGAAGCCAGCATTATACGGACAGATGACTGCTCAGTAACCACCCCTGCACAGGGAGAGAATGCGTGTGAACTATTTCCTGAAAAATAGAAAAATGTTGAAGATGGTCTATTACAGTAAGACTCAGCCTAGTAACACTTAAGAATACAACTTGAAAACTCTCCATTATACAGATAGGGTCACAGAGTCTCAGTGATGGGAAGTAACTTATCTGAGCTCGTAAAACACATTAGCAGCAGAGCTTGGATTAGATTCCCTTTCCCAGGCCCTGTTCTTTCCGTTGCACCATGCTGCCACTTCTATTTAGCAGCGATATCGCATGTATGTTTTAGTTAGCTCAATGTGAATTAGGCAGTAAATTTCATTAAAAAAAAAAAAAAAAGACGAGGAATCTTAGAATCATTATTTAGGCAGGTCATAAAGATTCTAAATACCAAAGCACTGGAAAATTCTATGTCCTCCAGCATTTTATCTTGAGTAATTTCAAACCCAGAGACAGATTGGAGGAATAGTACAAAAAACACCTACATACCCTTCACTTAGATTTGCTGATAACATTTTATCAAAATTTGCTTTCTCTTTCCTATTTACGTATATACATTTATTGAACTTTTTGAAAATAAACTGCCGATGTCTTAACACTTCACATCTAAACACTTTCTAAAAATAAAGCACTTTCTTATATAGCCAAAACACATCAATGAAATTGAACATTGATACGGTAGTATCTATTAACAACATAGAGCTTACACTGAAATTAACTTAAGATAGTTCCCCTGCTTTTGTTTTGTTTTCTTGACTTTGACTATTGTAAAGAGATTGGATTAATGGCGGTGAGTTTTTTTTTTTTTTTTAAGATTTTATTTATTTATTCGACAGAGATAGAGACAGCCAGGGAGAGAGGGAACACAAGCAGGGGGAGTGGGAGAGGAAGAAGCAGGCTCATAGCGGAGGAGCCTGATGCAGGGCTCGATCCCACAACGCGGGGATCACGCCCTGAGCCCAAGGCAGACGCTTAACGACTGAGCCACCCAGGCGCCCCTGGGTTTTTTTTTTTTAAGCTTTTGGTAATTTAGGTTTGTTTGATTATTTCCTTATGATTCAATTCAGGTTAAATTTTTTTTGACACCACCACCAAATAGAGAATGTTATGTCCTTTACTGTGCATCTGCTTTTTAAAGGTCACTTCTCTAATTTATAAGCAATCTGTGCAGCCAATCATTTGTGACTGTGTGAATACCTGTTCTTCAACAAATTTCTGTTCAGTGGTTTGCGCATTTATTAATGATGGTTTCCTGAATCAATTATCATATCGGCAGTTGCAAAACAGTGATTTTATAATTAATCATTTCTTACACATTTATCAGTTTATATTCTTTTGTCAAGAAGGTCTTTCCCTTCTTACTAAGGATTCACCATTTTTTTAATTCACTGTGTCATAACCTATTTTATATGTGTGTGTGTGTGTATGATTGCCAAGTGAGAGCTCTTACAGGAGAGTTACTGTGTCCTTTGACATCTGTACATCAATTTATGGGGGCCTTCCTTAGTTTCTAGCACACCACATTTTTCCAGACTTGCTTTGAACATTTCATACTTCATATCTGGTTATTAGCTCTAAGGAGTCCTGATTCCTTATAGTGAGGAATTATATCTAGAAACCAATATATACATATATTTGCACATCTTTCTAAACAAGGGGTAGAATAAAATTTCTGATCTTCTTATCTTACATATTTTGCCTAAAAATATATTCTAGCAGTTACTTCATATCTGTTCTTAAAGGTCTTTCTTCTTCTTTTGTACAACTGAATGGTATTCCACAAACCATAATTTTTCTCTTATGCTTGGGTTTTTAGGTTGTTTCCAATATTTTTCTATTGTAAATAACACTACATAAAAATGTACATATGTATTTTTAATAATACTGGCAGTGCATGTTCATGGTAGAGTCAGTAAGATATCTGGGTTAAAAGATAAATACATACATAGTTTCTGAAATATTCCCAAGTTCTTCCCCATAGGGATTGCACAATTTTGCACTCCCCTAGCAACGTAGGGAGTACTGTTTCTTCATATTCTAACCAAGAAAACGTGTAGTCAAGCTTTTGAATTTTTGCAAATTTGATAAGTGAGAAGTGATCTCAGTGTTGTTTAAATGTGTATTTCTTTTATTACGGGTGAGTTTCAGCTTTTTCTCATATATCTAAGATCTATTTATGTCTATTTATAATTAACTGTTAATCTCTTTTCCTATCAAGTTTTTACCTTCCTTTCTCTATTTTTAAGAGATCTATCTATATGTATTAAAGACTTAGTCCTTTGCAGGCAACATATTTTAAAATATTTTTTCTAGGGACACCTGGGTGACTCAGTCAGTTAAGGGTCTGTGGCTCAGGTCATGATCCCAGAGTCATGGGATCCAGCCCCACATTGGGCTCCTTGCTCAGCAGGGAGCCTGCTTCTCCCTCTGCCTGCTGCTCTCCCTGCTTGTGCACTCTCTCTCTCTCTCTGACAAATAAATAAATAAAATCTTTAAAAAAATAAAGTATTTTTTTCTAGTTTGACAGTTGTCTTTTGACTTTCCTTGTAATTTTTTTCATGCAATGTATTGTCTTAAAGTTACATTCCTCAGTCTTTTTAAACTGCATCTGAGTTTCTTACACCCACGGTATAAAATTTAAATAGTAATGTATTTTCTTCCAAACTTTTTGTTTTTAGTTTTTTTACTCTTAGATTTCTGATCCATTTGAAGTTTATTCTGGTAATTAGTGTGAAGTATGCATCTAATTTTCTCTTTTTCCAAATCGCTGAATAATATTCCCCACATCATTTATTAAAAAGTCTATTTTTTTTTCCCTCAGGAATTTAGAATAACGTGTTTATCATATGTTAAATTTCCATATATTTTTGGATACATTTCTAGACTTTCCACTGGTCTGTCCGTCTATGCAGGTTTAAGTATTTTGAATGTATTTAACGGCATATGCTTAGTCCTAGAGTTTGCCTACCTATTCTCACGTTTATTTTAACACGTGAAATTACAAAAAACCTTTCTAGCTCCAGTTTCTTTTTTAACAGGGGAAAATGTGCTCTTTATTCAGAGCACATTAAATTCATACATAAACTTGGGGAGAATTACCTTTTTTACAATGCTGAATCTTTCTATCCAAGAACAGGGATGTGTTTTTTGTATCTTTCAGATCTCTTTCCCAGTTTACATCATGTAAGTGTTACATATTTCTTAAGTTTATCCCTAAAGATTTTTTGTTCATATTGTAGATAGGATGTTTCTTTCTATTATAACTTCTAACTGATTATTATTGTATAAGTGAAGGCTTTTAATATTTTATCATAATCTTAAATACTTCTAACTTAGTTGAATTTATTGAGTAAAGTTTACCATTGATTCTTTGAGTTCTCCTTATGGCGTCATATCATCTTCTAAGAAGCTTACTTCTTCATTCCCAGCCCTTTTTCCTCTAATTGTTTTTTCCTTATTTAATTGCATTGATCAGTGCCCCAAATAAAATGTAAAATAAAGATGCAGATAGTGGGTATGCTTACTTAGTTCCTTACTTTGTCAAGAATGACTCTCGTTTCCTCATTAAATAACGTACTGTCATTACATCTGAGGTCCAGTTCTATCTCTGTCTCTATCTCTGTCTCTGACTTTGTCCACCTTCATCTGTGTCTTCTCTGAAAGAGGTGAACTCTTTCTTTTTTTAAAAAAAGATTTATTTATTTATTTTAGACAGAGAGCGGGCAGAGCGAGAGAGGGAGAGGGAGAGAGAGAGAGAATCCTCAAGCAGACTCCTCAGAGCTGAGCAGAAATCAAGAGTTGGATGCTTAACTGACTGAGCCACCCAGGGACCCTCTACCTCTTCTCTACCTCTGTTCTTATCCCTGTCTCTGCTCCTATCAATATTATCATCTTTCTCCTTAGAGATAGATAACATCCAAAGTAGGATTGTAAATCATGCTTAACCCGAAGTATAGAAGCCATGCAGTGCTAAACTTACTAATAAGTAAAAGAATGTGGACGATAGCAAAATACAGGTTCTTTTTTTTGGGGGGGGGGCTAGGGGGAGTGCCCTGAGACCATCAACACACTTCCACAATTGTCCTTTCCCGCCTTGATAAGGATATTTTTGTTTTAGATTTAGCACGCAAAGCTTTAAGCACTGTATGTGCAGTGTTACTTGAACAGAGAGCCATTTCAGCAGAACATACCCGTATTAGGCCCCTTTAGATATGCAGCTTAAGGGGCCTTTTTGCAATGAATCATGCCCTATAAACCTATATATATATGCACATCTTTCTTTTTTTTTTTTTTTTAAAGATTTTATTTATTTATTCAACAGAGATAGAGACAGCCAGCGAGAGAAGGAACACAGCAGGGGGAGTGGGAGATGAAGAAGCAGGCTCATAGCGGAGGAGCCTGATGTGGGGCTCGATCCCATAACGCTGGGATCACGCCCTGAGCCGAAGGCAGACGCTTAACCGCTGTGCCACCCAGGCGCCCCTATGCACATCTTTCTTATATAAGAGGTAGAATAAAAAATCCAATCTTTTTGTTTTGCTTAAAAATGTATCCTAACAATAACTTCATATCTGTTCTTAGAGGTCTGTCTTCTTTTGTACAGCTGAATGGTATTCCATGAACCATAATTTGTCCCCTATGTTTAGGTTTTTAGTTTGTTTCCAGTATTTTTCTGAGTTAATATAAAATGATCAATTATTCTATTTTAAAAAGTCTATCCTACTAAAAATATTTTATAAAGATTCTTTATGATCTTCCTGATAGTAAATAACCACTAATGTGTTTTTAGGAGGTCATCTTGTTTACAAGGGGGATTTGACTGGGTCATTTTTTTTCTTCCCCAAAAGTCTCCAGTAAAAGGAGAATATAGTACAGGCCGGTTGTGTGTGTGTGTCTGTGTATGTATTCTCTCTCTCTCTCTCTCTCTCTCTCTCTCTCCACACACACACACACACACTCTGTATATATAATTTTTTTTGAAGCAGGACAAGAAATGTCATTGAATGTTTCCATAAGGAATAGAAGTTGAGGGGTGCCTGGGTGGCTCCGTCAGTTAAGTATCTGCCTTCGGCTCAGGTTCTGGGATTGAGCCCCTCATTGGTCTCTCTGCTCAGCAGGGAGCCTGCTTTTCCCCCTCCCTCTGTGTTCTCCCTCTCATTCTCTCAAGTAAATAAATAAAATCTTTAAAAAAAAAAAAAAGGAATAGATGTTGAGTCTTTTTAAATGCATATAACCATCTGTTGAGGTAATTATTTGATTTTTCTCCTTGGAGCTCTTAATAAAATTCATTATACTAATGGATTCCTACTATTGAACCATTGTTGCATTCTTGAAATAAATTCTGTGGGTTTATTATGCATCATTATTTATCCATATGCAGTATTGTACTTTTTCTTAGTCTTTAGGATTTTTGCTTTGATATTCATAGGTAAGTTTGGTCTTTGTCTATAGGTGTGTGAGAGGGATATCCTGCTTAAGTTCAGCTGTTAATGTTATACTTGTTTCGTAAAAGAAGTTTGGGAATTTTCTTTCACTTTCTGTCCTCTTGAACAACATTTAATTACCTGTTTTTTAAAAAAACTTAGTGGTATTTCCCTATAAAATCATTTGGACCGTGGCCTTTTTTTGTGGAGTAGAAATTTGAAACCTTTATTTCTTGAAATTGGTTTACTTAAACTTTCTGTCTTGATTGGAGTCAATTTTGGTAAATTGTGTTTTCCTCAATAATTATCAATTATTTTATATAGGTATTGACATTTCTGCATAAATTTTATAGTCTGTTTGTTTTCATTTCTTCTGTTTCACTGGTCATTTTTCTTCCCTATTGTTTAAAGTTCATGAATTCGTGGCTTTCAGTTCCTTCCATGTATTTCTGATGTACTATGTTGACATTTTCATTACTCTTTCAGAAACACAGGAAGTACAGTTTGTATTTCCCCTTACACTCAAGAATTATTTCACACAGTTTCTTTTTATAAATATTCAGGACACTTCTGATTTTTGTTACTAATTTTTCATTTTATTGTGTTGTCATCAAAGAATTGTTTTTCTATTATTTCTATTTTATAGAACTTACCCAGGCTGTCTTTATGACATGATATTTGGTTAATTCTTGTGCAAGTTGTATTTGTGTTGAAGAAGGAATATTCTCTATTTGAGAGTTATAGAGTACAATACACATTATAACACTTCCCTTATTGGTCCTATTGTATAGGTCTTCTATATTCTTACCTATTTTTTTGTCCACTTGATCTCTTTTGGACTAAGATTGTAATGACAGTGTTTCCCTTTTTTAGTGGGTTTCTCTCCATTTCTCCTTTCTTCCTTATAATTTTTGCTTTGTGAGAGTGAGTGCTGTTTCTGGTACACAGATTTTCAAAAATACTGTATCTTCTTTGTGAATTGTGGCTTTTAGTATGTCAAAGGAAAATTCAGAGAGCTTTACTTGATGTGAATATGTCGTTGCAGGATAGCTTATAACGTGAGAATGGGTGAGTTGTTTTTACAGGGATTGGTTATTATAAGGGGTATTTCCAGAGAGTGGGGCATTGGTTAAAAGTGATTTTTCTTATATCCTTTTAGGAAGATGTCTTCAGTTTTATTTATGATTATCAGAGGTACTTACAAGAAATGACCTACGTTTAATTTTGCTGACATTCATGAAATAAGCTAGAATAAGTTTTGCATATGTGTCTAAACTAATTTTGTCTGCTTGTGGGATTGTCAAGCCTGGTTTCCATTTTATTTTAGCAAGTATGATAAACTGTATTTCTTTTTTTACATCAATGCCTTTGTATCTGAATTCTTTGATATCAGGAAATAACTCCTGTTTTCATATTGTTTTCATTTGTCTGTTGTGCCTTTGCCCATCCCTTTATTTTTAGGCTTTTTGAATTACTTTATTTGAGATAGTATCTCCCACATACAATATTGGGTTTTGCTTTGCAAAAATTCCACGTTTTATTAAGTAGATGTCTAAGCTATTGTTATTTTGTCTCAAGGCAATGGGGTGTAAGAATTTATGGGAGTCAAAGGATTATCAATTATGTGCAGCAGGAAGAACACTTTATTTTATCACATTGCATTGTTTCTGTCCCTAGATAGATGTTATGTAGTTGGTTTTAATTACATCACTTTAAGGGCAGAGCACATTTTTTTTTAGTTTGAGTCTTGAAGGAAGATAAGTAGCAAACAGAATATAAAAAAGGATTTGGAACAAATTATTTCAACTTCTTTAAGAATATACTAAGGGCTTAGAATAAGAGTGAATCTCAAAGGCTATAAAGTATATAAAATTTGAGAGATCAGGTTCTCCTTCCACGTTCCTTATTTACTATCAGCAAATATTTGGGCAATCATTTTAACTCTCTAAGCCTCAGCTCCCTTATAGAGAAACTGGGGATAAAATTAGGCCTGCTACCATCCTTTCAGAATTCTTGTAGCCATCAAGGGATCCGTCTCCAAAATTCATCCTTTGTAAGGTGCCATTCTCCAGCACAGCCTTGGTCGTGCTGCTGATCTTGTGAGTCCCATAATGGCTTTCTTTTATCTTTATGTGTTTAAATAATTAAAATATTTTTTATCTATTAATGAATCCATACACGTTATACTTGGCAATATTGCACTCTACACCTTGTATGAGCTCTAGTCCTCTGTCAGTAACCTCTCAAATTTTGTTTTTAGTTTTCATGTGTGCTCATTTACCTTCCTTCCTCTGAGTACCGTAAACATTTACTATTTGTTGGTTTATCAAATTCAGATGGTACGTATTGCTTCTCTGCAATAAAAAAAAAAAATGAGGATTAATTTCAGTTGAACATCATCTTTCCTTTTCTTCCCAATATTTATTGGTTTGATATTTTTTATTCTTCCTACTTTTAACTTTAACACACTTACACCTCACCATATTGTTTCGTCAATTCTAGGCACAGCCAAACTTATTCCTTGTTCCCTGTCACTCCTTCTCACCACTCCTTCCTTAACTACATCCTCACCTTCTGTCAGCTCTACCTCGTAGGTACGGTTATGGCTCATACACTTCACAGGCTCCTCTGTTTCCATAACTACTTGTTTATATAAAAGTCGTAGACAAAGATTAAATTTAAAAGATGAACTCACTTGAACAGGATTTATATTATTGTCCCATTTTTACATTGGTATTATACTCCAATTACATTCCCTTTCCTTACGCTCCTCAAAGGAACACGTACCTAGCATCAAAGTTAGAAAGACTGTTTTCATATAAAAATTCATCTTTGTAGCTTGATTCAGTTTTGGACCATGAGTTTCTTGAATTTCTGTTTCCTCGTTGAGAGAAGTAATCTTCCAGCTTCTTTTCTGAGTTATTAACTGTGTGAGTCAATTTTATTCTGTTTGGAGATACTCTTTGAGGAGCTTCACCTTCTCTTCTAACTTGGCCCCATTCAAGGCTAATATTCAACTCGTACATACTAGTACAACTGCTTTCATTTTTAAGACAGTGAAATATTTGTGTATCAGAAGGAAGACATTCTAAGTAATATCTGAATAAGTGAAAAAAATCAATTAGAACATCAATTTGCATATAAATGCATTATTTCAAATTGCATCAGAGGATGCTGTGATGACCATTGATGGTGGACCTTCCTTCTGTCATAACATCTGAGAAGCTACCTGCCAGTTAGGCCAGCAAGGCAAGATAGCATTCTTTACAGCGCACTCTGTGATTTAGGCTAGTCAGTTCTCTTTTGTATTCTAAATAATTCATTCATACTTTGCATGTTAGCATCATAACTCTTACACAAAGTTGTTAGTGAATTGCTTTGATATTTGTAAAATCAAGAATTAATAGTGAAATACTGATTAATAAAAAATACTGATTTCTTGCCTCCTGGGTTAGTTACCATTTCATTTCATTGTCTCATTTTCCTCTTGTCTTTCTTGACTAAACCTCAGGTCTTTTTTTAATTAAAAAAAAAAAATGCAGGTGACAGAATTTGAGTCCTTGCATTTCTGAAAATCAGTTTATTGAGCACTCAAACTTAATTGGTAGTTGAGATGGCATAGAATCATTATCAAGTATCCTCTTTTCTCACACTCTGAAGGTATTACTTAATTTTTTAGCATCCATTGTTGCCAATCTTCTTACTAGATAGGCTGCGTACCTACTATATTTTAAGTGCTGATGCTAATCTGATACTGATTGCTTTGTTAATGACGGACGGACGTTGCTCAGTGGGCCCTTTTGTTTTTTTTTTTGTTTTGTTTTTTAAATATTTTATTTATTTATTCGACAGAGATAGAGACAGCCAGCGAGAGAGGGAACACAAGCAGGGGGAGTGGGAGAGGAAGAAGCAGGCTCACAGCAGAGGAACCTGATGTGGGGCTCGATCCCACAACGCCGGTATCACGCCCTGAGCTGAAGGCAGACGCTTAACCGCTGTGCCACCCAGGCGCCCCTCAGTGGGCCCTTTTGATGAGGGAACAGAAGGCAAGCTGAGAACCAAGCAGAATCTGACACCCCACAAACCACCCCCCATGGGATATATGTGACATTCCTCAGGCACTCCTGGCTGCCCTAAAGCTAAGGAAAGGAAAAACAAGTAGTTAACTTATGGAGATCACAATCCTGTAGGACCTGAGTCTCCCTTAGTTAACAAATGTCTTAGCAATCTACAAGAACGAAGCATTTCTATCAAGAACCTAGCTTCCAGAAGGAAATGTAGATAAAATTAAATGTCCTTATAATCTGCAGCCCGTTGAAGATGCTTGAAGTGGGCAGAGTATAATGTTTCTCCAGGAAGCTCCCAACTAAATGTTAATGCCTTGCTAGAGGGGGAAAACAGCCTTAACTTGACAATGGCAAGGCCTCGGGTATCTAGTAGGTCCTCTTTAGCATATGAAAGTTCTTTTCAAACCTCCCCTTTTTCCTTACCTCCCCCAACCCCATAGTATATAATCAGCCACCCCTCACAACCCCTGTACAGCAGCGCTGTTTTTGTTTTATTCCTTATCTAAGAGCTTTAGTTTCCTTTCGATTCTCTAAAGGATTTCCTTACCCATTTTTGTTTCTTTCATGTTTCCACTTGGAGGAATGATATGAAATCTGGAATAGTGGCTATTATAAAATGATCTTATCTTTTGCTTTTTATTTTCTAGAGTAATTTGCTAATAACTTAATAACCTCTTCCTTTCCCTCCTGCCTCCTTTCAATTTGAGTATGAATGAAACTTTGTGTGGAATTTTAGGCTTCCAGTGTCTCAGTGTTGTTTTGCAAAACACTTAGGAAGACTTCTTAGTGACTAAGATAAGGGTGATTACATTTATAATATACATAATTGAGGTAACCTCGTGGAAAGTTGGAAGCACTAAAAAATAAATATTGCTGATTTTTAAATAAATATAGATCAAGAAAGCCATTTTCTGTAGAAATAGCATGTGATTTCAGAAGTTTGAGACCTTTTTTAATTTTTTTTTTTTAAGATTTTATTTATTTATTCGACAGAGATAGAGACAGCCAGCGAGAGAGGGAACACAAGCAGGGGGAGTGGGAGAGGAAGAAGCAGGCTCACAGCAGAGGAGCCTGATGTGGGGCTCGATCCCATAACGCCAGGATCACGCCCTGAGCCGAAGGCAGACGCTTAACCGCTGTGCCACCCAGGCGCCCCAAGACCTTTTTTAAAATTTAACTTCAATTAGCCAACATATAGTACATCATTAGTTTCAGAGGTAGAGTTCAGGGATTCATCAGATTTATGTAACACCCACTGCTCATCTCATCACATGCCCTCCTTAGTGCACATCACCTAGTTACCCCATCCCCCCATCCCCTCCCCTCCAGCAACCCTCGGTTTGTTTCCCAGAGTCAAGAGTCTCTTGTGATTTCTTCCCATTCAGTTTTCCCTCCCTTGCCTTATGATCTTCTGTGCTATTTCTTATATTCCACATATGAGTGAAACCATATGATAACTGTCTTTCTGTGATTGACTTATTTCCCTTCACATGATACCCTCCAGTTCTGTTCACGTTGATGAGTTTGAGACATTTTTAACTCTAACATGATAGTTCTGAAAAATCTGAAGGAAGATATAGAAAACAACTTTACTAAATTGCATTTAACAATTCTACACATAACTTTTTGATTATTCTGGAAAAGTCATAATTATTTATTAATATTATCTCAATTAAGAGTAGTTTATCTTTACCTAAAATTTTTTTTCTAGTTCTGTTTACATTAATCAGCATAACTATCTTGCAGTAAAGTATGGTCAGAGAATCACTTGGGGAAAATAATAATCTTTTCTAATATGTGTTAGTTGGAATTGCTTTAATTCCAAGTTACATACCGAATGTATATAAAATACAAAATAACGAATACTGTACTGGGCCTTGCTGAAGACCAAATGCAGTCCACATCTTACCATTAATTATTTCTATTAAATGGTGGCATTCAAATATCCCCCCTTTCCTTCATCTAAAGCCATTGTTCATTTGATGGTCCTACAGCAATAGGTGAAAGAAGTGCACACACACACACAAAAATCCGTTAGATAAGACACCAACCTCTTGATTTGTCTGATTCACAGAGAATATTAACAGAAAAGTTCACAAGAAAGTAGTACCATCAATTGTGGCCTCACATGCCTCAGGACCCGCCATAGCTTGCCATAGGTCATCCTAAAGAACATCATCACAATGCCATCTGATATCTCGTCGTAGCCTGTTAAATAGAAGTGGTTACCTATTTCAGTTGAGCCACAAATTCAATTCCCTGCAGTAATTTGAGATAAATTTCTTTCATGCTCCCTTGTATTTTCCCCAGTCAATTTGTCATTTAGGACCGAGTGAAGAGGAATAGTTTGTGTGGCGGAATGCCTGGACAGATTTTTAAAATGAGGCAATGTGATTATTCCTCTTACCAATTCGTGGTATTGTCTGGCCTACAAAAGACAATGCTGTGCCACTTGGAACCATGAATTCTGCCAGCAGATGAAAACTGCAGTACCTAGTGCCAGCACCATCCAGTGAGCCAATCGCCCAAAACTAAGAAGAGACAGAAACACTCAACCCCAAGATCTTTGAAATGCAGTAGAGACACTTGCTGAAGATATTGGTTCCACTGCATTATTTCAGGAAGAAAGGTGTCACTCTTAAGGACACAGACAAGGCAAGTTTGTGGCACTGTGATCTTAGATGCAGCAACTGAAGGACCTACATTTGGAGCACAGGAAAGGGGGGGGCAAGTAAAAAGACCCTGGCAAGAATCAGCATCTGCATTTTGAAACTCTAGAAACAAAATGCAGTGTCTTTATTCAGTGATAAAGTGAGAGATTAAACTGCTGCTGCTCCTTTTCCCACCCTTTATCTGGGTGCAAAATAATTACGCTTTTTGGTCAGATCTAAGGTATAATGAACTTAGAATTACCTTGTCTTCAGAGTCAGACATCCAGGCTTGTGTTTCACTGAGGAATGCTTATCCTGTTTAAAATGGTATACATTCCATACTTAGAGATCTCCCGCTAAGATTTTGCTGATTGTGTTTCACAGCTGAAACTTCAGCCAGTGGTTACCCAACATCCAATAATCATATGAAAACCTGGACATGGGGTCTTTTCAAACTGCTGGTCTGGACATATTGTCAGTTCAGACACACTGACTGCTTCAAGGGTTTCTGGCTTATCCACATTGACTAGTTTAGGTGCCCAGATAGGCCTGAACTGCTAGTTCATACCAAGCATCCTGTCTGAGGCTACCCTTCATCCCCCTGACCAACTCAGCTCACAGCTTTCATCTGCTCTCTTCTTGTAGTTATGAGGAAGTATGCTTCTCACTTAATTACTCCAGGCTCTGAATACAAAAGCATCCAGAAACCACATTAAAAGCAATGTCCATTTTTCTTTCTCTCTCTCTCTCTCTCTCTCTTTTAATAAAGGCTGCTACTTACAGGACTCTGGCAAGTAGTGATTGGCTTGAGACTAATTCAGAGTATTTATTTATCAATCTTTTAGAAATCCATCTTGGATGGATCACACATCCAAAGCATCACAAAGATGTCTCCTATTTTAAACTTAACAGTGCCAGGGCACCTGGCTGGCTCAGTTGGTTAAGCATCTGACTCTTGGTTTCAGCTCAGGTCATGATCTCAGTGTCTTGGAATTGAGCCCTGCGTCGGACTCCATGCTGAGTTTTGAGTCTGCTTGTGATTCTCTCTCTCCCTTTGCCCCTCGCCCACTCATGCATCCCCCCGCCAAATAAATAAATTCTTAAGATAAATAAACGTAACAGTGTGTGAAGTAAAAGAATTGTATATTTTGATAGAATCACCTTCTATAATTTATAGTTAGTAATGGAAAAGTATATGAAACTATGTTAAAATTTTAATTACTGGGCTTAAGTGTGATATCTTAGAGGAACTATGTTGCCAGTTGTGTTTATAATGAACTATGTTAGTGTACTCGTCTGACTAATGACTGTAATGATCACTAGCTCGGTATAGTTCCTATTTAGTACAGGTGCTCAGGTAGCATCTCTTCATTTCTTCGTTGTAGAAGGAATTGTAGGATCCTTGGCACATCTCTGCCAGCCTCACCCGTGGAACCCTGACTGCTTGGCATGTAGCATGTTTGATAAATTTCAGCTGTGACAGTTACACTTTTGTGATCCTATAAAATGAAAGGCCATTTTAGAAGGAAAGATAAGATTTGCTCTATCTGAGAAAGAACAGACAAAATGTTTTCGTAAGGTCTCTCTTCTTTTTTCTTTTTCTGAGTGGGAATGAGAAAGAAGCCTCCTGAACAGGTACTGTTCATATTATGCAGCCATCACTAATCTCTGGCTATCAAACTCAGGTGTGAGCATGCATATATTCTTTGAATATAAGAACCAGTATCACCTATTTAAGTACTGCTTTTCACAAAATACAGAGATAAAATGACTTGTCTCCAATACTGATTTTCTAGGCAAAAGCATAAACACCTGCCATAAATATTCAGAATTGACCTTCAGGAAAAACCTCTATGAATTAATGCCTCATATAGATGCTCTGAATTTAAAGATCAGGTGATTTATGGTAACACAAAAATACTAGACTCTGGCTAAACATTAGAAAGTCATTTATCAATTCTATTATACTTATTTTTCTTTTCTGTCCCAAGAACAAATAATTTAGTGTCATATTCTTACTCCGGCTTCTTCTCTACAATAGGATTTCTAGGGCATCCACTTTTATTTCCACACATACCAAGACTGTTTCTCACGGGGAATGAGACTTAAGCACGTCAAAAGTATTCTCTATGAAGCTTTTGTGACAAATACTGTAATAGAAATTCTGTTACTATAATAAGGATAACAGACACTTTCTAGTTGACAACTCTGATATATTAATAGGTAAATGAATTGTGATTTGGAATGTATTGACTTAAATCAGCTATAGATTTGACTTCTTGCTGTGTCACAACACATTATTTTCAAATAGTGTAAATGACTAAGAACAACTAAAAGCTTAAAAGGATTTAATATCATGCAGTGTCAGGAAAAAAAGAGAACATGCTTAATGGCACATTAATTAATGGTGAATTAAAATTGAATTCTATGAGTTACAAATGCATTGGGGACTTGGTTTTAATCTTTGCAACCACAATGGATAACATAAATTAAAGACAGAGCAGAGAATGCTGTCAGCTGCGTTATTCCATCTTATAGGAAAGCAACTGCTTATGAAAAAATTTCTCTGCAGGCAAAGTGGAACTCATAATTGACAGCAAAAGGTAGAAAAGAAGACAGTGTTATAAGCTTATGGAAGCATTCCAGAACTCTAAATTAGAAAAATCTTTTCTTCCACACTTTGACCCCAAAGAGCCTATTGAATCCTTATTTTTGTGTCTGAAGTTCACTAATAGAAGGGTGCTGCAAAAGAGACGGAAATTTAGACAGTAAGCCCTTTCTCTAACAGAGAATACACACATGCGCGCACAGGCAAACTGAAAACCTCTTGGAGGTATGCCTTCAATAGCTTTACTTGAGTGCCATTGTGAGAAATTCTGACTTTCAGGACCCACTCGAAGGTCAGGCCCTCCCCAAGAAGCAGATTCATCTCACTGATCCCAGAAGTCCTGACTTCTTTCATATGATCCCATTAGCTCTTAACGCTGGTAAAAACTGGCAAGGCATCTCTCCTGTCTGTGCTCAGATTGCTGGATAGTAATTTGTCATCTTGTTCTCTTTTCTCCACTTGGTATTTTTTCCTGAGGAGCTTCCTTGCCCCTGACCTGACACAGGCTCATCCTACCCGCCTCCCCCCCACCCACCCCCACCCCACCCCCGATTCCTCATTTTCATAGAATCTGTGCCTCTGGCCAGGTATCTGTCCCCCACTGTGTGATCATGTCTGATGGGGGCTTCCTGTCCTCCTCCGTCTCTAACTGTCTTGAACAAATTTTTTCAGGCTTAGTTTGATGTTAACCCTAATTACACAAGAGTATATCTGGAAATGAGAAGCAACTAATATGAAAATAAATGCTTGTGGGAAAGATGTGCAAATTCACTTGGAAATGTTAGGCAAATGTCAGTTTATTATTCTAAGTTGAAATGCAAATATAGCCTATCTTGATTTCATCTTCCCATTACTAAAACCAAGTGAAATTATTGGCATGTTAATAGATTTTCTGGCAGGTACTTCCCTACTTCTGAAATAATCTAGGTCATTAAATCTTTCAGTAACTGTTTGTGGGTCACTTACATCGGTTTAAATAAGAAGGACTATTGGCTTTTCTTACACTACACGAATTGCATGAAGATACAGATATAATTGTTGGCAGTATAGATATTCCCAGACGGTTCCCTTATCAGTTAGGACAGAGATAGGCATTTGAACTTTGAAATGGGAAGGAGCAAACCTCACATTCAACCGCCGTCTTTCACTGGTTTGAATTTGGGGTTCATATGTTTAACATTGTGTAAATATAAAAGCGAAGTATGAGAAAAAGTCTTAACAAAGAAGAAAATTTATATTCAATCTTAAAGAAATATTTGCCCCTGGTAAGTTGGCTGTTTTCTTCTCTGTAACAAATGTATATAGTTTAAGGAGTTTTCTCAATTTAAACTCTCCACATAAAACTTGGAAAATATCGTAGAAACTGATTATTCCTGGAACATATCCCAGGATATTACTTACTAAAGACTTCCTAGGAAAATTCATTTTGATTTAGGCCCAAATCTTGCATCAGATACTTTCAAAGGCTATGAATATATGCATTATTTACCAGGGTAGGGCTTTTTAGAAGTTGTTCATACATAAAATGTCCCATCCTTAATACATAAACCTGAACTAAAACTAAACCTGCAGGGTATTCATGACAATTCATGCAAAGTAAGAATTATGCAGAAAAGTGCATCCATGCATACTAAAAATGGAAAACACTGTCCCTACCCAAGTCCCTGCTCCCTTATTGAGACAGTCAGCCTTCAGCAATAAAAAGCTTTCCCTCAAGAAACTCAGTATGCTTATTAAGCATCTGCACCTTGTGTCCCTGAGGGCAAGTGTACTTTCCTCATCTACCTCTTCCTCATCCCTTCAAAGTCTTTACCCCACTTGATTACTTTCCCTTATTTTCCTCAGAATGTGACTATTTTTTTCTGCCTCTCCATTTCTCTCAGACCATATGGAGTGTTTCATCATTAAAGGACCTGATTATACTTTTCCTCTACCACAGAGCTTTGGCAGATTACCCCAGAGCTCCCTCCCTCAGCTGCATGGGTTGGCACTTGTGGTCTGCATCAGCTTCCAGGCCTTTACCATTAATACCTAAATATCATGAGTTTTTGTTTGTTTGGTTTTTTGTTTTGCAGTAGTTTTTCTCTCCATTCAGATGGCAAACTTCATAAAGTGGGCAATGACCCTGATTTTTCTAAAGCCCCCCCTTCTATTATAGTGCCTTGCCTATTATGTATATTGAGTAGATATTAGTGTTTTGAATGCCCCCAATGAGTCCAGCTTGGACTTATTCTTTGAGTCCAGCTTGGACTCTGCTTACACTGAAGTGTTAGGTATTTGTTCAGAACCCACAGATACACTGCTACCCAAAGAATGGGCTGTAGACACTAGCTGGAACATGAAGCGTTTGCTTGTGGTCCCTGCCCAGTTGTGAAGTTAAGTCAGAATGTGAATCAACTCTCCACTAAGCACACTATAGAGTCAGGTGACTTCTCTTTTTTAAAGCAAGCCTTTCTCAATGAAGAAAGCATCTGTACTCTAACGAATACCAAGATTAGGGGTTCTGTTTTTATATAAGGATAGTAGGCACCTTCTAGTTGGCAATTCTTACATGTTAATGGGAAAATGAATTGTGATTCATTTGATTTACATCTCAGTGGAATCTTCTCATCTCACGTTGGACCCTTAATGAACAGTTCAGACCTACTACTTAAGCAGCACTGGTCACATCCCATGTATTGTGTACCTTGCTGTGTATAGACTTTATGTTCTTGAATCTGCAATCTCCTTAAGCCTCAGTTGCTTCAGTCTACAAAATAAGGATAATCATGTATTCTGCACAGAAGTTTCATAAGGATTAAAATTTTGAAATGCATGGAAGGCTTTTAGCCCAGGACCTGGTACATATTAGCTTTAAGTAAATGGTGCCTGTGATTGTTATTTAAGTTATAGCTTATGTACCACATGCCATGGTAGCAGAATGCAGTTTTAATTATAAAATTTTAACACACTTATTTATTATTATATTTAGTTATAATGAAAAGAAAACATTTAAGTCCACCAAATAAACCTTTAGGAAATCAAGAAACAGTTTCTCATAGTGCGATACAGGCTTCAGATGATATAAGCAGGTTCTATCAAGTCTTAAAGGTGCCTTAAGAAAGTAGGTAATCCTGCCATTAACAACATGGATGAACCTTGAGTACATTCCACTAAGTGAAATAAGCCAATCACAGAAGAACAAATATTGCATGATTCCACTTATATGAGGTGCCTAAAAGCCAAACTCATAGAAGCAGAGACTAGGATGGTAGGTGGGTGCCATGGACTGAGGGAAATGAAGCCGGTAGTTGCTGTTCAAAGAGCATCAAGTTTTAGTTATGCAAGATGATTAAGGTCTAGAGATCTCTTTGTGACATAATTTAGAGCACTGTATGGAACACTTAAGTTTTTTTTTTAGAGGGAAGACTTCATGTTAAGTGTTCTTACCACAATTTTTTAAATGGTTTAAACAACTTTGTAGGCATGTTTATGCAGTACCTGAGGTTCAAAATAGATGAAACTGTATTATGCATTGTAGAAATTCTAAGATTGAGTCCTCTTTTTTATTTAATTTTTTATTGAGGCATAACAACATTGTATTAATTTCAGGTATACAACATGATTTGATGTTCATATACCTTGCACATGAACAGCACAAGAAGTCTAGTTAACATCCGTCACCATACATAGTTACAGATTTTTTTTCTTGCAATGAGAACTTTTAAAATCTACTCTTAGCAACTTTCAGATATGCATACAGTATTAGTAACTACAGTCACCATGCTGTACATTCCATCCCCATAGCTTATTATTTTTTTAACTGGAAATTTTTACCTCTTGACTTCTTTCACCCATTTGGCCCACCTGTCACCCCATGTCTCTGGCAACCAACAATCTGTTCTGTATGTGGAAGCTTGTTTGGTTTTTTGGAGGAGAGGGTGGCAATCTATTTATTTATTTTACATTCCACATACGAGTGAGATTTTGCAGTACTTGTCTTTTCCTATGTGAGTCAGTTCACTTAGCAAAATACCCTCAGGGTCCAAATTCCATTGTATATATACCACATTTTCCTTATCTATTCATTCATCAATGGACACTTAGGCTGTTTCCATATTTTGGCTGTTACAAACAGTGTGGCAATGAATAAGGAAAGGAAACATCTCTTTTTCATTTCGGTTTTCATTTTCTTTGGACAAATACCCAGAAGTGGGAATGCTGGATCATATAGTGGTTCTATTTTTTATTTTGGTGGGGGGGAACTTCCATACTGTTTTGCATAGTGGCTATACCAATTTACAGTCACACCAACAGTGCACAAGGGTTCCCTTTCCTCTACATCCTTGCCAACACTTATTTCTTGTCCTTTTGATGTTAGCCATTCTAACATGTGTGAAGTAATATCTCATTATGGTTTTGAATTGCATTTCCATGGCAATTAGTAATGCTGAGCATCTTTTCATGGGTGTTGGCCATCTGTATGTCTTCTTTGGAAAAATGTCTGTTCATATCCTCTGCCCATTTTGTAATCAGTTTGTTTATATTTTTGCTATTAAGCTATATGAATTCTTTATATATTTTGGGTTTTAACCCCTTGTCAGATATGTGATTTTCAACTGTTTTCTCCCATTCTGTAGGTTGCCTTTTCATTTTGTTAATGGTCTTCTTTGCTGTGCAGAAGCTTTTTAGTTTGATGTAGTCCCACTTGATTATTGTTTATTTTGTTCTCCTTTGTTTGGCTGTCAAATGCACAAAGTCATTGCCAGGACCTCTGTGAAGGAGCTGACTGCCTGTGTTTTCTTCTAGGAGTTTTATGGTTTCAAGTTTACATTCAAGTGTTTAATCTATTTGAGGGTAATTTTTGTGTATAGTATAAGATAGTGATTCAGTTTCATTCTTTCGTATGTGGTTATCCCCTCTTCCCCTACGCCATTTACTGAAGAGATTGTCCTTTTCCCATTGTATTAACATTAATTTCTTAAAACAATTAATTAAAGAAACAGATGTCCAGTGTGTCTGTGTGTCTGAGATTACTGGGTGATCATCATGTCTCAGATATTTGGTATGTACAGACCAAGTATACTATTTATAATCCCTATCAGTGTGACCAGATTAGTTATTATGTAGGAAGTAGAGATTCACTCATCAAATGTTTATTGAATACCTGTTTTATACCAGGCAATATTCTAGGACCTGGGAATTTAGCAGTTAATGGAAGAGTCCTCAATCCCTGCACTCGGGAACCATACTGTTGTCATTTTTGTACCTGCAGTGGTTTACCAAGGCCACAACAACCCTGTGCTTAGACTCATTAGTGTCCAAAAGGTTTAGTTTGGGTTAGTTGAGGTTTGGCTGTGCCTTTGTATTTCCACCTGAAGTTTCCTAGCACCTTTGCTGCTAGGCCTGGATGAAGGATTCGTCTCCTTGGCTGGAGAATACAGACAGTCACTGCTGAGGTGAAGGTGGGGTGCAAGGTCAGGCTCTCACAGGGACTCACGTCCATGCCCTCCCTGGCTCAGCTACTCAGCTCAATACAAAATAGCCCCTCACGGCCAAGTCAAAAATTTTTTTTCTAATTTTTTTTTTTTATATTTCCTTTAGCCATTTCTAGACCATATTGCCCACCCTAAATATATACAATATACTTAAGGATATAACTTAGATGCTTTAGGTACCATTTGATTTCATGAAGTGTTAATTAGCTGCTTATGGTGGTGGTTATGTGCACTGCCTCCTAAACATTATAAGGATCCTGCTGGGCCACACAGAGGGTAATCTGATGGGATGTTAAGTCCATCGGTGAGATCAGACTAGTTATTATGTAAAAGGAAAGATTGCTTTCTTTGCTAAAAACAGTATTTTTAAGCTAATGAAATCCCTTGGATTTTTTAATCTATTCACATGAAATCGCTAGGAAATAGTATCTGGGAATATATATTTTTATCTCCATTTTACAGATTTGGAAACTTGATACACATGTATATATATACAGAATTTCTCCCTCCATGCATATTAAATGATTGTCTGGAACTACTGAAAAGTTTACTTTACAAGTCAACTGTGAATCCAAAGCTAGGATGTGAGAACTTTTTAATTTGCCAATGTGGTTTCTATTTGTTTTTAATGTTTAAAAGTATACTTTTTTAAAACATTTAAATCAACTGCTGAAATGATTTTTTATGTTTTTCCTTGTAAACTAAGAGATTTTGGCTTAGATAGATGTCATCTTTGCTAGTTTCCTTTTCTATTCTTATTGGAACATATGCCACACAGGCAGAGTTAGAGTCTCCTCAAAGAAGATGCATAATGTCTGTGGGATGCATCAAAACTTGTGGCAAAATTAGTATTAATGGACATCTTTGGCGACAGTTCAATGAAACAAAATAAGGACAATATTGTCATATGGGGTGTTACAGTAATAATAAACACTAATGATGTTTACTTTCAGGATTATGTGATATCAGATTAAATGTCATAAGTAAGGATAGCAGAAAGATAGCAAAGAATGAAGTATTTACGTTTTCATTGGTAATTAGAGAAAATCAAATTCAGTGAGGTTTCACATGGGGAATTTTAGTCCAGACGCAGTTGATCCACTAATTTTTAATGTTTCTTTATTACTAAACAAAAGCATAAAGGAAATAGGAGGTCATTTACAGTCCCTGTTAAGGACTCTTTGATGCCTAGAGATAGACTCTAAGCTCAAATGCCAGACCCCTGACTAGGACCCTGGGTAACGTCACACATGTGAGAAGTTCTGCACAGGTGTGTGTTTCAGAATCACTCCAGAAACATGTGTCATCAAGTAAATCATAACATGTGACATATATGAAGATAGCTGCAGTCGATTTGCTCAAGGATAAACAGGAGCAGAGTGAGTCACCCCTGGATGATGAGCGGCTAAGGGGCCATTTGGAGGAAGGAATGAGAGTGTGAATCATCTATGAGTGTCTTGGAAGAGGCACGACACGTCATAGGAGACTCTAATTTTGAGACCCGGAATTTGACCGCTGCAGATGTTGGCATCTTTTAGCATTCACAACGCACCACCGCTGGCTCTCACAAATCGGGATTGATTTTAGTCATACATTTTCCATCCTGAGACTCACACTCAGGCACACAGAATTCAAACCCAGTCTTCCACTGGGTCCTAGGTCCCTTCTTTTTTCCACGTATGGAAAGTGCAGGGGAAAACCTAAGAAATGCTCACATACTGCCAGGAGGGTAACAGCAAATTTGGAAGACTAATAATTCTTATTTTTCCCCTCAAATTTTTAGTTAAATTCTAGTTAGTTAGCATACAGTGCAATATTGGTTTCAGGAGTAGAATTCAGTGATTCATCACTTACAACACCCAGTGCTCAACACCGCAAGTGCCCTCCTTATTACCCATCCCCCATCTAGCCCATGTTCATCTGTTTTGTTTCTTAAATTCTACATATAAGTGAAATCATATGGTATATGTCTTTCTCTGACTGACTTATTTCATTTTGCATAATACACTGTAGCTCCATCCATCTCACTGCAAATGGGAAGATTTCATTCTTTTTGATGGCTGAGTAATATTCCAGTGTGTGTGTGTGTGTGTGTGTGTGTGTGTGTGTGTGTGTGTACCACATCTTCTTTATCCATTCATCAGTGAGTGGACATTTGGGCTCTTTCCATAGTTTGCCTATTGTTGATAACGCTGCTTGAAAAAATAATAATTCTTTTTTTAAAGATTTATTTATTTATTTGAGGGAGAGCACTGGGGGGAGGGGCAGAGGGAGAGGGAGATAGAATCTTAAACAGATTCCATCCTGAGCATGGAGCCTGCCACAGGGCTCGATCTCACAACCCTGAGATCACAACCTGAGCCAAAACAAAGAGTCAGATGCTTAACTGCCAGTGCCACCCAGGCACCTTGGAAGAATAGTAATTCTTAAACATAATGTTACAACATACTGGTCTAGCTAAATCCAGTTGTAGAGTATATCACGAAATAAATTATGACTGATATACTTAAGTGTCTCAGTAATCCCACTTACAGGTGAAATGGCACATTATTATCCTTACTCCACTGGTTTGTGCCCCGTTACCCCATCCCACCTCCCATCCCAACTGCAGAGTATATCTCTACATCCCAGCTACCCACAATATCTCCTCTGTTCTTTCTGGGATCTTGAGAGTAATTTTCTTTTTTTTTCCCAAGAGTTCTTTTCATATGCTCAAAATCCGTGGCTTCATGCATTCCTCTCAATGGCCACCCCTCTACCTGCCGAAGGAAATTTTTCTCAGTGCTCCCACTCCCCAGGTATTGAATAATCTGCTACTCTATTGCTTTCTCTCTATACCTGAAGTTGTCTTGCTTTTGTTTCAGAGACAGGAGGAGTACCTACTCTCTAGTTAAAGTTGAGCTTGGTCCCAGACTTTCAGAGTAACAGGTCTTGGAACCTAAGACTTTTATGAAAAATCCCCTTCACTTTCTGCTTGCTGTGTTCTCTGTGGGAATCAGGCCTAGTGTCCAGGACTAGGACACCCCACTGGTTTTCTCCATGGGCCTGGCTTCCCTATCTCCTATGTGGCATCCACACACTAACAGATTCTACCCAGAGGCCGTCTTACCCCATGCTTATCAACTGAAACCCAAGTTAGACCTATGTATGATATCCAACTGTCAGTCCAACATACTGAGGTGACGTCACTAAGTTTATACCAAGATTCAAACATCTGTAGGGGTGCCTGGGTGACGTAGTTGGTTAAGTGTCCAACTCTTGGTTTCAGCTCAGATCGTGATCTCAGGGTCGTGAGATCGAGCCCTGTGTGAGACTCCATGCTCAGTGCAGAGTCTGCTTAAGATTCTCTCTCCCTCTGCCCCTCCCCGACCAATAAATAAATAAATAAATAAATCTTTTTTTAAAAAGATGCTAAAGTCTGTAGAGCCAGGTGGACCAATAAACTGTTGATGTGGCTGGGGATTAGGCAAGTGTGGAATGAGTGGTGAAGAGGAATGATAAAATATGAGCAGGAAAAGTAATTAATTTGGGACAAAACCATTAAGACCTTTGAACACTGTGCTATGTTTGAATATGATTTGATAGATTTAATGGAAATCATTAAATTTTTTTAATATAAGTAAGTAACACGGTTAGTTCTGTTTTTTGAAGGATGTCCTTGGCAGCAGTGTGAGATCAATTAACCTAGGGACATTCTGTTAGACTAATGCAATAGTACATGTAAGAAATAATGAAAGCTTGGTAAAAGTCATACACTTGTATTAATAAGAATGCTAGAATATTTATTGTTTATTACCTGGCAGGTACCAAGCCAAAACCTAGCGGGGAGCAAAGTAAGTGGTTTAAAAGCATGAATTCTTCAGTCAGAGTATTTGGGTTTGAATCCTGGCTGAACATTTACTATTTGTGTGACCTTCAATGAGTTATTTAACCTCTGTTTTCCAGTTTTCTTCTCTATCAAATGAGAAGAATAATAGGACCTATCTCCTAAGTTGTCATGATAATTTAGGTAATATATGTATTTAGAATAGTGCCTGGCACATGGCCTTATTCTTATTTCTATTCTTTTTTTTTATTAATATCATTATTTCCCAAGATCTGTAGCTTATAAACAATGAAAGTGCAGTTTAAATTTTGGTTTAAGTCCCTATTCTTAAAATACTCTGCTATACAGAAGGACGTATCAGAGTAAGAATTAGAGAAGTAACAGAAACAAAATGTAAAAGATAAGAATAACTTGAGATTTCTTATTTGGATAGCTTTCCAGGAGAGAAGGGAAAATGAAAAAACAAGGGAAGAAAAACTTCCTGAAGAAGGGACTGATTAACAGTGTCATATGCAGTGCCATATGGCAAGCTCAATTAGTGCTAACAGGTGGCTGGATTTCTAAAAGGAATAGATGGGGAGAGAAGTAAGCATCCTTGATCAAAGAATCATACTCATCTAACTCACCAGTTAAAACTTCCTGCAGGACATTGCTTAGGTCAGGGAAGAAGGAAATTCTTACCTTACGAATGGAATGAAATGTGGTCCCAGTGATAACTGGGGGAGATCATTAACAGTTATCCTCTTTGCTTTTAGAGGGAAATACCTGTCTTCAACCCTGTGAATTCCAATTTTGTGATTCTCATTTTTTCACATAAAACCCCAACATTTTTCCCCCAACATTTTAATATGCTTGGGATCTGCCCAGGCAAATAAGTGGACCTCAGAAAAACATTGGTCACCGGAGTTGATGGATTTATTTATAAGGATTTTTAAAAGTAAGCTTTAGCATCAGTAGCATAAGGATGCAAAACTAGAGTTTGATTTTCTCTCTTTTAAAATGAGAACAATCTTCTTGCGTTATTGGTCTACTCCTAATAAGAGGCTGTAAACGCTTTTTCTTTACCTTTGACAAATTGACTTACATGACACAACACAATCTGTGTCTTAGAATTATTTACTCTTCTTTATGTTGACATTATCATATGCTTGATTATTTAAGAGATCCAAATCTTAGTTTTGAATGAGTTAAAGTATTTTTTACAGTCATTGTTACCTCTTATGTTTACTTTTTTTTTCCTTTTTTTAATTTTTATTTTTTATTATATTATGTTAGTCACCATACAGTACATCCCTGGTTTTTGATGTAAAGTTTGATGATGCATTAGTTGCGTATAACACCCAGTGCACCATGCAATATGTGCCCTCCTTACTACCCATCACCAGCCTATCCCATTCCCCCATCTCCCTCCCCTCTGAAGCCCTCAGTTTGTTTCCCAGCGTCCATAGTCTCTCATGGTTCATTCCCCCTTCTGTTTAACCCCCTTTCTTCTTCCCTTTCTTCTCCTACCGATCTTCCTACTTCTTATGTTCCATAAATGAGTGAAACCATATGATAATTGTCTTTCTCTGCTTGACTTATTTAGCTTGGCATTATCTCCTCCAGTCCCGTCCATGTTGCAGCAAATGTTGAGAAATCGTTCTTTTTGATGGCTAATATTCCATTGTATATATGGACCACATCTTCTTAATCCATTCATCTGTTGAAGGGCATCTCGGCTCCTTCCACGATTTAGCTGTTGTGGACAATGCTATTATGAACATTGGGGTGCATAAGGCCCTTCTCTTCACTACGTCTGTATCTTTGGGGTAAATACCCAGTAGTGCAATGGCTGGATCATAGGGTAGCTCAATTTTTAACTTTTTAAGGGACATCCACACTGTTTCCAGAGTGGCTGTACCAATTTGCATTCCCACCAACAATGTAAGAGGGATCCCCTTTCTCTGTATCCTCTCCAACAATTGTTGTTTCCTGCCTTGTCAATTTTTGCCATTCTAACTGGCATAAGGTGGTATCTCACTATGGTTTTGATTTGAACTTCTCTGATGGCTAATGATTTTGAACATTTTTTCATGTGTCTGTTAGCCATTTGTATATCTTCATTAGAAAAGTGTCTGTTCATATCTTCTGCCCATTTTATGATTTATTTGTTTCTCGTGTATTGAGTTTGAGAAGTTCTTTGTACATCTTGGATACCAGTCTTTTATCTGTAGTGTCATTCGCAAATATCTTCTCCCATTCCGTGAGCTGCCTCTTAGTTTCTTTGACTGTTTCCTTGGCTGTGCAGAAGCTTTTTATCTTGATGAAGTCCCACAAGTTCATTTTTTCTTTTGTTTCTCTTGTCTTTGGAGATGTGTCATGAAAAAAGTTGCTGTGGCCGATGTCATAGAGGTTGCTGCCTATGTTCTCCTCTAGGATTTGGATGGATTCCTGTCTCACACCGAGGTCTTTCATCCATTTGGAGTTTATTTTTGTGTATGGTGTGAGAGAGTGGTCAAGTTCCTCATTCTTTTGCATTAGCTGTCCAATTTTCCCATGCAACGCTTATTGAAGAGACTGTCTTTTTCCACTGATTTTTTCCCGTTTTATCAAAGAGATTAGTTGCCCAAGAGCCGTAGGGTCCATTTCTGGTTCTCTATTCTGTTCCATTGGTCTATGTGTGTCTATTTTTGTGCCAGTACCATGCTGTCTTTGTGATCACAGCTTTGTAGTATAGTTTAAATCACCAGTGTGATGCCCCCAGCTTTGTTTTTCCTTTTCAACAATTCCTTGACGCTTCGGGGCCTTTTCTGGTTCCACACAAATTTTTGAAACTTTGTTCATTTTCTTTGAAAAATGTCATTGGTATTTTGATCGGGATGGCATTGAAAGTGTAGATTGCTCTAGGTAGCATAGACATTTTAACTATGTTAATTCTTCCGATCCATGAGCATGGAATATTTTTCCATCTTTTAGTGTCTTCTTCAATGTCTTTCAAGAGTGATTTGTAGTTCCTAGAATATAGATCCTTTACCTCTCTGGTTAAGCTAATTCCTAGATAACGTATGATTTTTGTTGCTATTGCAAACGGAATGGATTCCCTAATTTCTCTTTCTTCAGTCTCATTGTTCGTGTGTAGAAATGCAACTGATTTCTGAGCATTGATTGTATATCCCGCCACATTACTGAATTGCTGTATAACTTCTAGTAGTTTGAGGGTGGATTCTTTTGGGTTTTCCATATAGAGTATCATGTCATCTGCGAAGAGAGACAGTTTGAATTCTTCTTTGCTGATTTGGATACCTTTTATCCCTTTTTGTTGTCTGATTGCTGTTGCAAGGACTTCTAGTACTATGTTGAATAATAGTGGCGAGAGTGGGCATCCTTGTCGTGTTCCTGATCTTAAGGGAAAGGCTTCCAGCTTGTCCCCATTGAGAATGATATTCGCTGTAGGCTTTTCATAGATGGTTTTTATGAAATTGAGGAATATGTCCTCTATCCCTACACTCTGAAGTGTTTTAATCAGGAAAGGATGCTGTAGTTTGTCAAATGCTTTTTCGGCATCTATTGAGAGGATCATATGGTTTTTGACTCTTTTCTTGTTGATATAATCTATCACACTGATAGATTTGCAAATGTTGAACCATCCTTGCACCCAGCGATGAATCCCACTTGGTCATGATGGATAATCCTTTTAATGTACTGTTGGATCGTATTAGCTAGGATCTTGTTGAGAATTTTTGCATCCATATTCATCAGGGATATCGGTCTGTAATTCTCCTTTTTGATGGGGTCTTTGCCTGGTTTGGGGGTCAAGGCAATACTGGCCTCATAGAATGAATTTAGTAGTTTTCCTTCTGTTTCTATTTTTTGAAACAGCTTCAGGAGAATAGGTATTATTTCTTCTTTGAATGTTTGGTAGAATTCCCCAGGGAATCCATCAGGCTCTGGAGTCTTGTTTTATGGGAGGTTTTTGATCACTGCTTCAATCTCTTCATAATTAATCAGTGTGTTTAAAAAATCAATTTCTTCATGTTTCAGTCTTGGTAGTTTATAGGTTTCCAGGAAGTCATCCATTTCTTCCAGATTATTTAATTTATTGGTATAAAGCTGTTGATAGAA